>NC_041370.1:5002557-5270057 GCF_900634415.1 Cottoperca gobio | reverse complement strand
CAGGGACACACTGAGTGATTCGTCTCAGGTACACGGTCGTTGGCTAGTTAGACATCTGCGTTTGAGATGTTTCATGACCTACTTTCTGCAGCTTTTTAGCATGGGATATGTCTATGATGCATATGAATTCGTGGAGGGTAATAAACAGCAGTCTGATTTACTTTGGAAATTAAAGCTGACATCCGACGTCATAGCACTGGCCTCCTGGCTTTGTGAGTCATGCCTCGTCTCGTTCTCTTACCTGGCAAGCAAAGGCAGCACATACCTACCTAGCACGGCAGATAAAATTAAGGTCATTGTGCTCATTTTCAGCTCTTTTACTTTGTTGATCTAATCTTGAGGTTGTGGTTATGGGAGCTGATGGCAACGTTTGACGGATGGTGTGTCAAATGCACAGAAATGTATGTTTAAAAAGCTGAGTTCAGCACCTCGCCGTACATTACACAGGCCAACCACAGCTGCTTACTCTGATAGTTTGCCATAAACTCCAGATGGATACTTAAATATGAGACATCAGGTACTAAAGACGTATCTATTCAGTCATAGATAGAGAGATATGGGAGTCTTGAGATGCAAGCCAGTGTACACACACGGCTGCAGGGCTGTCGAGCGTTTACACTTTCTAATTTACGTCTTAAGTTCGTCGGGTGCTGACAGCGTGTCCAGTTTGGGGAGGGGAGGGGGGTGTTGTGTTAGCAGATAGCCTGTCACTGGATTGAATATGAAGACCACGAGCAGGTGAAGTCTGTTGGATCTTGACTTTCTCACCCCGACTCATTAAGAGCTTTTGGTCTCTCAAAGGGCTGAGACAGATGAAACATGAGAGTCTGGGACTAATGTTTTCTTTGATGATGGATCCTGTGTGATTTGGCTTTTAGTCTGTGTTCTCTTTTTTTCCCCCGTGTCACCCTGTTTGCATGGCTCCTATGCACTTGCATAGCCTTTCTTTGCGTGTGTGTAAGACAGGCAGCACAGGGTCAGTTTGCAGTTTGATTGATTATTATATCAGAGGTGATTATTATTGCTTGGTGGTGGGAATGAATAGCCAGCAGTGCACCCTGCCAGAGGGCTGTATCACTTATCACTGGGCTCTCTTCCAGCCATGCTGTAATGTTTTGGCAACCTGATATTGTTGCCATAATGTTCTCACAATATTATTCTGTCACTTTGTTGTGTGCTCAGTCATGATCAAGGGCCCTATTGCATAGTGAAAACCATGTACTCAGACAGTATACCTCCTGTATCTGTATATGCATGTTACTGTAGTTGCATCTTTATCCTGACAGGAAGCCACTTTTTAGGGAGTCGTGTTCAAACAACATCAAGTGTCTAAGACACACGAATGCTTCATGGAGTTTCTGTATCTGTTGGTGGTCCACGCTTCTCCTCGCAAATAGATTATTGCCCCATAAATATTTAGAGGTGTGAATGATGTGTAGTTCTTCACATGCAAGGATACACTACTGTATTCCCACTTAGTCATGAGAGAGGCTTGTTTTGGCGCTTTAATCTTTACGTTGCAGATTTTGAGCGGGTTGACAGCGACAGGAAGGAGTTTGGTCGTTACAGAGAGAATGCAAATGCAAATGCGACAGCTACCTCTCTTAAAAGTTAATATGCAATAGGGCGTCTCTTATCGCTCTCTCTCTCTCGCTCTCTCTTATTTTCGTTCTATTCTTTCTTTTTCCACTTGCTCCCACTTGCACAGTGTGCTTTGTTTGAGCTCAACTCCATCGATGGTGCAAGCCGAAGTATTTACAGCGTAAATATTAGCAGTGAAAGTCTATACTGATTTACAACTGCTGTGCTGGAAAAGGTGACTAAATCATTCCTAAAGACTCTCCCTCCTTTTCTTCCCCTCCCCTGTTGTCCCTCTGTTCTTGTCCTCCTCTCTTTTGGATTTGTTGCCCTTGTTTTTTTTTATGTTTCTGAACCGAGCGTCTCCTTTTTCTTGTGTTTCAGGCTTACAGAAAATTACAATGGCGGACACTTTTGACTGTGACAACTGCAAGGAGTCCTTGTATGGCCGCAAGTACATCCAGTCGGATGACCGTCCCTACTGCATCCCCTGTTACGACAATCTGTTCTCAAACACATGTGATGAGTGCAAAGAGCTGATCGGCCATGACGCCAGAGTAAGGCATTCATTTTGACATGATCAGACGTGCGATTATCTATCTGCTGCAAAACAGTAACAAGTAGAGTACATACACAAGTTCAATTGAAACATCAGAATTGTTTTGCCTGCGACAGCCGAGGCCAGAGGCGTTATGCTTTTAAGTTGTCCGTCCGTCCCATTCTTGTGAACGCATTAACTTAGGAACGCCCGGAGGGAATTTCTTTTAAATTTGGACTCAAGGACGAACTGATTTAGATTTTTGGGGGTCAAAGGTCAAGGTCACCGTGACCTCTCAAAACACGTTTTGGACCATAACTCTTTCGTGGGGGTTTAAATTTGAATAAAAAGACATTGAGACCTAAATAGTTCTGGTAGCGTTGAATCTTTGTAAACCATGCGCTGGAATATTTAGTCTTTCCGCTCTGTGAGGTAAATATTAATAGTTTAAATAAATATAAAGCACATCAAAGATCTGCCCTAATTAGGTTAAAGCCATTTTACCATGTTTTGACATGGTCTTGGATAACGAAAACAGAAGTTATGTCATGTTAATGACTCATAATTCTTGCTAAATGAGGCTTGTTCTATGTATTTTGTCTGGCAAGACACGGAAAAGGCCAATTTAACGTGCAATTACACAAGCAATTTCCACTAAGTCCACATAGGCCAACAGGCTAATTTTGTCTATGATTGTAAAAATGCAGCATGAGGGAACGTCTCTCTCTTCCCCACAATCAAGTTAATGGAAAAAACTAACATGAAGTGGATCATTTAAGACTGACTTACGCTACTTAGTGGAATTTACAGAATGGGGCATGCTACAGTGTTTGGTAGTTTGCTTAGCTATGGAGGCCAATGAGTTATCAACACCCTCATGGGCAGTGGGTGATAAATAAAGCCAGCACTTTCTTGGCTCAGTGCCCTTCACACTATCAATTTAACTTCCTTGTGAGACTTTTTTTTCAAACAGAAGCATGCTCACAAGCACAGTACAGTCTGCACACGTACGCACAGACGAACCACATACTTGTTGCTGCCTGTGCAGACCTTACATGTGTATGTTTGACTTTGTCTTGCCGTCTTTTCCTTATTTGCCTCCTTTTAGATCATTTATCATTGTGATGTATTTATGAAACGACGTCCAATTCCTTGTTGTCTCCTCTTGTTCTGCTGACAGGAGCTCTTCTATGAGGACCGGCACTATCATGAGCACTGCTTCCGCTGTTTCCGCTGTGATCACTCGCTGGCAGATGAGCCTTTCACCAGCCAGGATGACGCGCTGCTCTGCAACGACTGCTACTGTAATGAGTTCTCCTCCAAGTGTGTCGCCTGCGACAAGGTCGTCATGCCAGGTAAAGACATTTGTGCATGGAGAAATGTGGGAGTTGACATTTAAGGGACTTTCCATCTGTGCTCTCTAAATTATTTTTACATTAACTATCTTAGCTTAAAGTCCAGGAAGAGAGAGTTGATTAAAATGAAATCAAATGAAAGATGGAGTGACACGTGAAATACCTTCCGCATAATTCATTCGACAGTGCCGTATATTATGGCGCTTCACTCGCCCGCTGAGCATTAGTCTTGACGTCCCACATTTTATTTTCCATGAAGTACACAAATTCAAATTTCAAGATGAATAGGCAAATGACTTTGGAAAATTATGACATGACAAATTCCAGGAAGCGAGGACAAATGAAAAGCATAAAGTAACAGATCAAGGAGATATGCAACGAAAGGGGTTTTAGAAAAAAAGAGGGAGAAGAAAAAGAGACGAAGGCGAGGGTCCACCATCGAGCAGCAGCCGCTGCTGGATGTGACAGAGTAATTGTCAGTCTGCTTGACTTGTTGTCTGTAAGCCAGATCCCCAGGGCTGGTGGTCTGCCAGCAGACTGATGATAACAAGAGATAAGCAAGTTAGTTATTCCAGCGCCCCTGTAGCAGCTTACACAGCCCTCACAAAGCAGCAAATGATTCCAGGAAAAGTACAACATTCCCCTTTATTTCCACTGTAGCTAATCTCATGTTATTTTATGAGGATCATACATTTGCATTACAGAGTATAGTGTAATTTACGCTCAAATGCCTTGATAAGGAAAATTTAGAGTATTAAGATTAAAAACAGCTTTCACCTTTTATACTTTATAAAAATGTGTACAACTTTTAAAAAAACAGGCGCACACACTTGTCGTTGTTTGATTGGATGCTTGGCTGAAGTTGTTTATGTTGGCGACAGAAGGAGAAGAAACTTTATACCGACACAGTGTAAATGTGTAAATGTATTTCTCACAAGATGATTTGGTTAAAAAGATTTCTCTGATAAAACTGCTGCAACTGTTCTCCCAATGCATGACCACCATTGGTCACACAGGAAGTTGCATGTCTCCCAGACAACGGTCCTCTTCTCGTCTCTCAGTTTATTCTTTGGAAAATCCTCCTCCTCCTCCTCCTCCTCCTCCTCCTCCTCCTCCTCCTCCTCCTCCGACAGACAGACAGACAGACAGACAGACAGACAGACAGTAAAATTTACATAGAATATGTATATATATATATATATATATATATATATATATATATAGTATGTATAATAATATACAAAGGAAATCCATTGATGAAAGGTCACACTAAAAAACCTACATACTTAAGCAACAAAGTAGCATGTGGGGAAGGACAAGCGGGTACTGAGGTACTTAAATTGAGTATATGAATTTGATAAAATACTTTGAGCATTATAAAATGTAGGCTGTTTTATGAGCCTAAATGTTGTGTCGGCGTCCTACTGTATACTACACCCATTCCATCATTTCAAATAGTTTTTTAAAGCTCTTTAAAAGTGTTGGCATGCTTGTGAAATTGCCCTCCGATATTCAGCTTGTTCACTTTTATTCCATTTGTCAAATACTCCTACTTAACTTCTAATATTTTCGTTGTTGAGCCGCTATAATTCCTGTAAGATTATAACCTAGAGTGTTTTTTCATGGGGCTTTTACAGTAACTGCTGCAGCTCCACAGCACGCAGCCGGAGGCAGTTGGTGTAAAATGTAAAACGTCAGCCCCACACAACCACTGCGTCACCATAGAATAAACCCAACCAGTATAATAAAAAACTCAACAGCCAAGGGATAGAAGATGGATTGGTTGGGGACACGGTGGGGAAAATGGCATTATCCTCTTTCTATACGGCCTGCCGCCAGTTTCCAGCAGTAGGAAAGAAGTGTGGGGCCTGTGGTATTATGATTTAAAATGAAATAAATCTTATTGAAACAAAATGAGTTTTATATGCCTTCAAGCAATTGAAGTGTATCATTTCATAGTTCAATAAAATTACCACCAAAAATACCGTAACAATCCCATGAAGGAGGGTAAAATATGCATTCTACACAGAAAAAGTTACACTAAGTCATTCTTTCCATCCTTCTTTCTCTTTTTCTTCCTCCGCCTCCTGTCATCGCTCTTTCTCTTTGCTAGGTACGAAGAAGTTGGAGTATTCAGGCTCTACATGGCACGAGGGCTGCTTCATCTGTCACAGCTGCGAACAGCCGATTGGCTCGAAGTCCTTCATCCCTGACAAAGATGAACACTACTGCGTGTCCTGCTATGAGGACAAGTTCGCGCCGCGCTGCACACGTTGTAAAAAGGTCAGTAAAGTTATCAAAGAATTCCCACGGACACTTGCACGGTAATTCAAAAAAACAATGGAAACATGGGAAACGTGTGTGGAAGTTATGCGTAGTTATGCAGAAACGTGCACGGGAATATATATTTTAGTTTGTGAATTAAAAGGATCTCCACGTGACCTTTTGACCCCTCACTCATTTCCAGACCCTGGCTAAAGGTGGCGTGACCTATCGGGACGAGCCGTGGCACAAGGAGTGTTTTGTGTGCACCAGCTGCAAGACACAGCTGGCGGGTCAACACTTCACCTCACGGGACGAGAGCCCTTACTGTCTCAAGTGCTTTGGCAGCCTGTACGCCAAGAAGTGCGAGGCCTGCAGCAAACCAATCACAGGCAAGATTACATCACTGTGTTCGACATGATAATATTCATTTGTGCTACTTTTGATTGATTGATTGGATGAGGGTTAAGCACTAAAAACAATATTAATACTTAGATTGACTCTAAAATAGTTTCTGCATTTTGCAATGTGTGCAACCTGGTTTAATGATCTCAAACTCTTAAATAATGATACATACCTGTTCCATTCCAGGAAGCAATATATGTATGGAGAACTCTTCTTTGTAGAAGTGATAGAATAAGCTTCTTTCCCGCATTTGCTTTGTTTTGAAGTATGCATGATCAGGCCCTCAAAGCTCGACATACAGATTAATCTCATTGCTCTTTCTGTCCTAGGTTTTGGAGGAGGAAAGTACATCTCATTTGAGGAACGCCAGTGGCATCAGCCATGTTTCACCTGTTCCCAGTGCTCTGCTTCACTGGTGGGCGCCGGCTTTTTCCCTGACGGCGACAGGATCTTGTGCCGCGACTGCAACACCAACCTATAGAGCCGTCAATCACCACATTCTCGCCCTTTTCTCCCTTGACTTACCGGTCACCCTTCGTCACAGCATTTACAAGAACTCCAAGTTATTACCGAGGAAAGTAACGCAGGCTAACAAATGCTGCCTCTCAGGTTGTTTTTATATAGAGATAAGTTCCTTGTGGTCCCTGTCCGGGTTCGATGTTCATCCAGGAGCTAGTGCTGCATTGTTTGAAATGAACCAACACAAAGATTAACTCTTTAACCAAAAAAAGTTAATGAATTTTGTGAAATAAAGTTTATGGAGTGCCTTTTTAAAAAAAATAATATTGCTAATATGTTATGTACTATTGAACCAAAGAAATGCAAAATGCTCGTCACTTTGCTAAAAGAATCGTTCATATTTTCTATTAAGAAGTTGCCACTTGAGGTAGAGGTCAGGCTCTGAAGAGAAGACACAGAACACTGATGCAGTCGAGTATGTAAACCTCACAATCTATATTTCAAAGTATGGTGGAGGTTCTGTTCCAATGCTCTTATAACTACACTTTTAAGAAATTTAAATTAAAGTATGAACAGAAAGTAAAAACAAGAAGAAAATGTATAAACACTTTGCTGATTATACTTTCAGTAAAATAGTCAGATGATGGTAGTTGTGATCAATAAAGTCATTTGCACTTTTGATAAGATATTCTCTTCAAGTTATGTGCACATAAAGACGCAACTTAAAACACATGGAACACAGAACACTTTTTTTGTCATGTACAGTATTTGCTTTGCAACAACACTTACATAAAGTTCAATCTTATTTCTGTCTTTTTCATTTGTTGTTATGAATCTTTTTTTTTTGTCTTTCTTTTTTTTTATCACCGTTGCTCAAAGAGCCAGCATTTATAACCCAAAAGAAGCTGAAATAAAATGCAATACCGTTCTTGTTTATTGCAGGAGTATGCATGTCTGCTGTTGACGCTGTTACTGTTTTTTGTTTATCATTGTTAGTTTTTAACATGTATGTGAAAAAAATACCTATATTTCATTATTTCAGCTTTGATGCTGGTGAGTCAGAGTTGCCTGATATACATTTAAAAATGGAAAACATGTCATTGAGGCGATAACAGTATGAACTTACTGTAAAAATAAAAAAAGATGATAATTGACACAGCCAAATGCTACATGTTTAGTTTTATTTGTAAAGTCTTATTAAATAAATGTACACTGACTGATCTTTGCTGTGCAGTTTTTTTGTATTATGTGTGTATTTGTGGTTACAGTGAAATATCCATCACTGGTTTATGAGGTCATAGCTTTCTGTTGACTTGTGTTTACTGTCTAAGTCGGAGAAAACCCTTCTGGTGTGCGTGCACCAGGGGAAGGGCATAAAAGTTTGTGAGAAAGTGTTAGAGAGAGAAACCATGTGTGTGTAATAAAAGACAGTGAAAAGTGTTTGTGTGTGTCTGTAGGTTTAAGATCATTTTGTGTGTGAGTGTGTGTGTGTTTGCGATAGAGATAGACCGAGTCAAAGGGAGAGTGACTGCACACTGTGTGTGTGCCCGAAAGTGTGTGTATATATAAATATACACCGTTGTTTATGCTGAGTCGACTGTTTCATCGCCTTGATGAAGCACACATACACACACACTCTCCTGTCGACATTGGTGAAATGTCCTCCTCCCTGCCTGCGTTTGAGATTTTTTCACCAAAAAAGGAAATGGAAAACTCGTAGCTGCATGGGGGAGGAGGGGGGGGGGTGACTGGTGGTGGAAGCGGGAGAGAAAAGAGTGTGGGAGAGAGAGTGGGAGAGGATGTTCACATCTGGAGTTGCTCCATGGCACTTTCACTATGTGTGTGTGTGTGTGTGTGTGTGTGTGTGTGTGTGTGTGTGTGTGTGAGAGTGTGGGGGTCAGCTCCACACACGGCTCCCTTTGGGTTTATTGGAAGTAGGAGGCGGTCGGGGAGGTGGCGGTTAGCAGGAAGGGTCAGAGAAAGAGCTGGAGATGTTAACTGTATCATATGCTACATGCACTCTATAAACAGGTTCAACTTTAAAGGTCTTACTATGAATTTGAAAGCTGCCTCCCCTCTCATAGTCTGCTATATCTTCTCACAAACTCTTTATCCTTGAGTTTGTCTCATGTATTTCTTATCGCTGTCACCCAGAATCAAGTTTACCCGACAGAAGTTCCTGAAAAACAGGACATGTCTGAGAAAGTGTGACCTTTCATTTGGCTTGAAGTGTGCAAACAGAAACATAGCTGGTTTCTCACACTCGCTCACAAGAGGTTGGTCTCTTCACACAAAAGATATTAAGCTCACAATTTTAACATTTCACTAAAACTTTAACCCTTCATGCAAAAAACAAACGGCTTTGAACACGATCTAGCCGGACACTCAGCCATCTATAGTTAACATGCTAGGCTGTCGACCTGTAATGTCCTTTCCAGTTTCACCCAAAAGAGACGTGTGTAATTGAACTTATCTTATCAGCCTTTAAGTGGAACTCCACTACTGAAGGACTCTTAGCTTCCTAATCGCGAGCTCAACAACCTTTGCCCCTCTCTAAGATTATTTAAAGAACTGGAGAAGGAAAACACAAAAATTGGCATTTATCTATTTATAGCCATTAATGGCTCCTGTATTACATAACTAATCAGATTGCTGTTTAGATTTAAATTCATTTATGTTTACAAGTTTAGATTACATTTAAATAAATAGATTTGTGCGTTTGTGACAAACCGTTTGGAGCCTGTTGAACTGATGCCTAATGCGATATGGGAACAATTGTTTGGTTAATCCACGTCTCACATTCTCTTGGTTAGCCTATGCTATTTAATTTAATTAAACTGGATCCATGTGTATGTGTGCAGATTCACCAGATACAGTGCAAATAGATAATGTCCAGTCCATGTAGTTTGGCAGCAGCAGACGAGGTTTGCCACTTTCAAACTTAACATTTCAACCAACAACTGGTGTAGGAGCCATTTTGCATTATTGTTGGCATTTGGTATTGTTTGGTTTAAGCCCGGCAATATTATTTTGGACACTTGGTTTTGGTGATCAAATACACTTGACTGTCTGTATATAAGGGGGCACAGGTGACAGGAAATGGGTGATAGGACACAGGTAGAGGGAGCATACAGTTCTCACCAGCTATAGGCTACAGCTATAAGCTACAACTATAAGCTACAACTATAGATCATGTGCATGTGACGTCACGCTTATGTCCCAACCTCAGCCATGTTGGTTGGAATACACAACCAAGACTGCGCCCGTTCACGTGTGAGTTGCTGCAACGCTTCATAATTTTCTTTGTATTTAAACGTCTAAGATTGAAAGAAAATGCCAATCGTGTGCGCGGTGTATAAATGTGGTAATAACGCTACTCGTGACCCAGAGAAACGGTTCTTTAGATTTCCTTAAATCATCAAAAACAACGATCCACAAAAGAGATATGATTACTGTCTACCGAACGCCGTAAGCTGTGGTTTAGCAACATAACTCGTGAGGATTTAACAGAAGAAAAAGCACAATTCACCCGGCGTCCACTTTATATCTGGTAAGAGCTCATGCTAAAGCTATGTTTTCAATGTTTACATTAAACATTTGTGCTTATGATATACCCGAACACTGTAAGACCTTACTTCTCCATATCGCTATCTCAAGCTCTTTGCAAGTGATTTACACGGGCATGGACGAGCACCCTGTCATCTTTCAGTGGTTTGGTAAGAAGACTACCAACCCAGCCAGAAACAAAGAAATTATAAGCATCTAAGCTCTTGTATGCCTTCATTTGTGCGTTGGTTGTCTACGACGTTTGTAACACAAGGTAGTTCACAATATCCGGATATTCAATCGGCGGTAATGAATCCAAATCCTCAATATAATCCAACGGCTTTAGCGTGTACGGGTCAAGGCCGCAAATTTGGACTTTTTCTCTTTTTTTCTCTTGCCTTTGCAGAGGACTCGAGAGAGTCAAAATACTTTGAAGAAGTCGGAGTTGTATTGCTGTTGTTGTTCGCTTTAGACGCCATTGTTGATTTGTTATCCAACCAACATGGAGTCGCACGCATACGTCACACAGTTTTGTCACGTGTTTGCACACTACCTATAGGCTACAGCTATAAGCTACAGCTATAAGCTACAGCTATAAGCTACAGCTATAAGCTACAGCTATAAGCTACAGCTATAAGCTACAGCTATAGGCTACATCTATAGGCTACATCTAGCTACAGCTAGCTACAGCTATAGGCTACAGCTATAAGTTACAGCTATAGGCTACATCTATAGGCTACAGCTAGCTATACAGCTATTGTGAAGTAAATAAACTCCTGATTGTATTGTGTCACATTTAATGATTATCACATGTACTCGTACACCTCAATCAAAATGTATTGTGTATTGTGTCACATTTAATGATTATCACATGCACTCGTCCACCTCAATCTAAATGTATTATTGCACAACATGTATTTCTGCACAAATGTATAATGAGCACTATATTAGTTATGAATGAAGCACTGTAGGTTCTCTTCAAAGAGTTTCAGGTCCACCTCCATCTCGCCACCTACAAGACGGCCCACCAAGGGGCATAACCGCGCCAACATGGACCAATGAGGGACGACGACACCCTTCTGTAGAGAATATAGCAAAATGATTATGATGTTTTTGTAACACTTTCACTTGTACCAACAGACAGCTAACTGGCTCTTTATTGATTCGGACTGTGGACTTGGTGTGTGAAAGTGTCCTCGGCTGAGGGTATTTTTTGACATTGCTGTCATCATCACTTTAAATAAATAAGTATCTTGATCAACTAGAAGTTTACTGGATTCAATTGAAAGACTATCTCAGCGCCCTTTGGGCCTCAAAACCCAACACTATACAGCTATAGGCTACAGCTATAAGCTACATCTATAGGCTACATCTATAGGCTACAGCTAGCTATACAGCTATACAGCTATAAGCTACAGCTATAGGCTACATCTATAGGCTACAGCTAGCTATACAGCTATAGAGCTATAGGCTACAGCTATAGGCTACAGCTATATGCTACATCTATACGCTACAGCTAGCTATACAGCTATACAGCTATAGGCCTACAGCTAGCTATAGCCTACAGCTATACAGCTATAGCCTACAACTATACAGACTACAACCGAACCAGCTATAGGCCTACAGCTCGACCTCGCCCTCGAACAGATTGTGGACAGACATCCATCGAACTGCAAACCATCCATATCTACAACCGGAACGGCAACAGCTACAACTACGCTACAGCACTGGGAAACCCGGTAGCCTACGTTCACCACCTTTTTTCATTTGCAATAGACCTACAAAAACAACTTCATAGGCTCAAAATCGACCGTAAACTCTATATCTGCGTAAGAACACACACACACACACACACACACACACCTACCTGTGTAGATGGAATAAGAACATTGGAACATTGAAACATTGCCTTTTACAACTAGTGTCAAAATATGCAGCAAACTGTGAGGAAATGTACAAAGTCTAACTTCCTGGGTGGCCATTCTATTAAGAGCTGTGATTATTTACATGTATGGGCATATTGGCAAGAGCCACTGACAGGGTAGTAGCAGTAGGCTAAAGCCTTTTCAAAATTGAGAGGTTAACTGACATATTTTTGCAACTCTTTCTCGTGCCCTCACAGTTGTATTGAGCATGTTTGGACAGGACCAAATTGTTATTATAATTAGTTCATGAAGTTTTGTGACCTCAGATAATTCCCAGCACAGCTTCACCCAGCAGCAAACTGAGCAGAGGTCTAATTAGCAACAGGAAGTGAAAACACCTGTGAGGGTGTGCAGGGCTTTGTGTCTGAATAAGCCTTCTGTTGCAACAAACCTGAATCCTACCTACAAACTTATGTATGTACTAATTGGACTACATTCTGGGTAGGCTATACTATTACCTTAGTACCACCAAATCTCAGATCATTTTCACAACTATCAAACTGAGCTCTAATTTTAGGCCGTTTTTGCTTCACTGCAACATACATCAAATTACATAGTGTCTTTGTTTTGTACTGCATCAGCGTTGACTAGGATTTCTAGTCTGCTTGTGAATTTAGACTTTAATAAAAACCTACTGTATCTTGATTGTCTGGCGAGATAGTCCATTGATTACAAATATAAGTATTTTGTAGTGGTGAGTGTTGCAGCAAGTTGAGGTTATGTACAATGTCTAGACAAGCACACGGTAGCATGAGTCAGTTATACAATGTTATCATCACAGCCTACTGTATCCCATGAACTCCATGCACTGCAGACAACACACCTCATCCGTTTCATTTATCAGGATGAGGGCATAGACAAGAAATTAGTATGATCCCTTTGCATTCGTTGTGCATGGAAAATCTTAAATGCACAATATGCAATTGTTAGTGTCATGAAGTAGCGTGGGATCATGGGAGTTTGTCATAGCAGTTAGCTTCTAGTTAAGATTGTTCATCGTTCAGGGGGTTCTTATCAGAAGACAAATTACCAGCAAAAGGTCTCTTCCTCTTCAAAACAAACGGACACAGTGATTAAAATGGCAGTTTCACGTTAAAAATGTGTGTTTTGTCAAACCTGTTTCGGTGGACATAAGAGGAAGGGGCTCTGAGCTGAGTTGCCACTAATGTTTGCTCAGCTTGTTTCTCTGATAGCTGTTTTTTTGGTTGTTGTTGCTGTTTTAGTTCTTGCCCCATTACTGCAGATACATCCTCTAGTTTATCTTTTAAGTTATTGTTGCTGCTGATTTCCAAACTGAAGATTCAACCAACAGTTTTGCAACTTAAGTTATTTAATTTAGTCCAGAGTTACACATGATTTATTGTTGTGTGCCAATGCTGGTGAATGTTCTATTTTATTGCGAGTCTACCTCAGTGCTGCATTTGATACCGTGACCATAACATTCTTACTCATAGACAAATCAGTGTGTTCTTCAATGGTTTGAGTCTCAAAAAACTCAATAAAACTAATTTTCAGTTTCCATGGGTAATTATGTTTCATCTTCAGCTCCACTGATGGTGGTGTACCACAGGGATCTATTATTGGTCCCATTTTGTTTTCCCCTTTTATATGCTGCAATTAGGAAACATTATCAATCATTTTAATTGGGTCTCCTCTCACTGCCACTCGGACTATACGCAAATCTACTTCTCCTTTTAAGCCAGATAATGTTGGCTGTCTTGGAAGTCTAATGGAGTGCTTATGACTTGCAATGACTTGTAACTAGCTAAACTCAGACAAGACAGAAGCAATAATGTTTGACCCTGATCACCTAGCAAGCAAATTACAACCATTGGTCCACTGGCAAACAATATAAAATCCACATCCAAAGATCTTTGTATGACATTTGATTCTAAACTTAACTTTGAACAGCATTTCAACAATCCCATTAAGTCTTGCTAAGTTGTTTCCTGATTTAGAAAGGATTATTCGTGCCTTTGTCTTTTTACGCCTGTCCTATTGCGGTGCACTATTTGCATGCCACTATATATAGTGCAGAGTGTGTGGCATTGAGGAAGTTCAGTGGAATCAAAACATGTGAATAGATTATTGTCTGAACAAAACATTTTTAGTTGCTCCCGTCCTCCATGTGGTGTTGATGGAGGATATTGAGCAGTACCTGGGAGTTTCCACCAGCGATCAACACCTCAAAGTGTGGTGTGTCGTTAGAACTGTTGAAACTTGGATTCCTTGTGCAAGATTAAAGTCTGGGGCGTGTAGACAAATTGAACATTCAATATTTTAGACCCCAGATGATTTATTGTTGAAAACACATCAACGTCCAAATATGTCATCAATATGTAATTTCCCTCGAACGACAATACACATTTTTATGGTCCTTACCAGAGTTCAAACTTTTATTTTTGTGTTTAACCAACCTTGAATTCCTAAAACAATATTTAATCACTGAAGGTCACTCCCAGAGGAACCATACTTTTCATTCTCACACCTATAAATAAGGAGATTCATATAATCTCTTTGATATTTCCACCACAAATGTGTCTCTACAGCCCAGTTATCAGCAGTGATATCACAAAAGCTGAAAATAGGCAGTGAGGGGGGGGGCAAGATGATCTCCTTTTAAACCAGACACATTGTTTCTGTTTGAGTAGAGACATTGTATGATTTCCACTGTGTTGTTAAATGGATCACCTTCATATCACAATCAAATATTGTCCATAGGATTAAAGAAAGTCATTTTGTGACTATAAGGGGAAAGAACTGTGATTTTATTCAACAAGCAACAGAGGCAGTCAAAAAGTACAGTTTAAATATCAGATCATATTCATTCATGAGATGCATTTAATATATGTAGTGTTCACTGTATGCTGTTTGAGAGACAGAGTATTGACGTTAAATCACTTTTAGAATATTTCCATATTTGAACACGGAGGCTCCCACTGCTGTCAAAAGACAGAAAGTTAAACCCTCTGCCCTCTGGTTTCTTCCTGCTCTCCCCTGGCCTGTGTCATTACTCAGTTTAGCGTTAGGTGTCCACTTGACAAAGTGCACTGGTCCACCGCAGTCATGTCTGTAGTATGTAACCTCAGCAGACGTGGGTTAACCCCAAATGTCTGAAAGATTATACTCTCATTGGTAATGCAGCATACCTCAGTGACTATACTTAACTGCATGTTTGCTACTGGAGAAGCTGGAGGATTGGGTGATGCTGAGTCAGAATGAAATTACGTTACAAAGCATGTCAATTTACAGTTGAACTCAAATACTGAAATGTCTCTGAAATGGCGATTGTTTCTGTATGTTGCACTTTTGTTTGGCTTATTTGAAGCTGTTGTTCTGCACTTAAAGGATTGCACCTATTTGAAGCTAATGTACCTGCAAGATTCTTGCTGTTCGGAATTGTATCCTCATGATTGTTTGCACTTTTTGTAAATTGCTTTGGACAAAAGCGTCAGCTAAATGAACTGTAATGTAATGCAAAACACCAGTTTAAAGAAATATATTGATGTCTGCTTACTGAATGTCTCAGCTTTACTTTCGGTTTGGTGTTAATTTGTAAATGTTCGATGACTAACTTGCTAAACTAAGATGGTAAACATGCATTATATGGGTGGAGGACTTCTTGTTTATCTTAATAATTCCCTTAATAAACATAATTCCCACTGCTAGTTACATATATTTTCTAAATGTGTTCTGTTTCTTCGGCTGAAGTGCCGTACCCCAGCAGAGCAGCTGTAGCAGCTCCCTGCGTACTGAAGGCCTTATGTACTGTGAGATGGAGATAGAAAAGAAACAACATGTGTCCCAAATTGACATTCGCGGGGCTGGTGCTTGTTGGCGAGGTTTGGGAGTCTGTCTCTGTGGCTTGGCCCTATCTATCGTCCTCTCCATTCACTCCCAGCTGAGGTCAAGGAGTTGTGCTTGCTTGTGGGAAGCTCTCATACTGTCTCGTAATGAGCGCTCTCAGCAGGAAAACAAGGCCTTGTTTTTCCACAGTTCAGGGTCGGATGTGTCCACCGCTCTGATCCAACCTCTGCTCAAATCCCTCCTTTCCTGAGGATGACTGATGACAACTGCAACTCTGGACTGCATCCTAGTCAGTGTGCTGTTTGATATTCTCAGAAGGCACACCTGACACCTCGGCTATAGTAACCGACCACATACTTACCCTTGAATATAGGAATGTGATGAATTCTAATAATGCAATTCAGGCCTGAACATCCTGGGGACACAAGAATATTAGTAGCATCTATTGTCTGACTGTGGTTTACAGATCTGCCTTTCTTTGTAATTGCTCTGGCGAACAAAATATAATGTCTGAAATGTACAGTATGTAGTAAAGCTTCTTTGTTCTCTGAAGAGGAAAGCAAGTCGTGTCGGCAGATTATTATCTCAGTTTACGTCTTCTACTTGCTCTTTCAGTTTAGACAGCTGGAATATGTATTTGTTAACTTGTAATGTTGTTCAAACAAACGTTTGGCAGCAGTCAAGGGAATATTCAAGGAGTGACACAAATAAAGATATTTCCTCTGCAAAAACTCTACTTTTTAGGGTTTATTTTTTTACTTTCACCCGACTTGGTGCAGGTGGATTCAACTTGTCAGTAGGTGCAGACATACAGCAGTCACAATCAGGCCGAGTTCATTCAGCGAGGACGATGAAAGACGAATCAAACGAGCCAAAGCTGTCGGGAAATGAGAAACCTCTTGATTACTTCTCTGCTTCAACAGGGTGAAAGGTTGCGATGAAAAACACACTTATACTGCAGGATGTGTTCGAATCCGCATGGGTTTATGAAACCGAGGTGAATTAAGGGTGACCGGCAGTTTGCTGTGCATGCATGCTTTAAAAAAAAACCTTCTCACATTAATATTCGTACAGCTGACTTGCTGGAGCTGCCCAGTATAGCTGCAGTCCTCTGCTGTTGGCAGCTGGGCAGCTCTATTGGAACAGTTGTTTGGAGATGAGATGTTTGGAATGCAAAACATTTGAGGGCTGGATCGACCATGATTGACTGTAATTCAAAATGTCAAGAAAATTTAGCATTGAAATAAAGCAGATAAGCTCTTTCAACGATTTGTAAAGAAATGATCTGATTCCTGTTTAAAAAGAGAAGTTGGAGCGAAAGAGAAAAGTGAGAACATGGAGATTGTCTGTTTGAATTGATTTGATTTGATTTACTTGGACAGGAAAATAATTGAGATGATATATGAGAAGTCGAGACGACGGTTTCTAGATAGATCTAAATAGATAGATGTCATAGATTTCTGCATCAGAGAATGTAGAGAAGAAAAACATTGGAAAATACAAACAGAGATGAATCATAACATAAAGGTTTCTTCTTCGATTGAAGATTCTTCTGATTTAATTATTGTGTTGTTTTTCTTTTGGCTTTGCAACTCTCTTTCCCAGTCCAAAAACTTCCAAAACTCTTTTGACAAACCTCTGGGAAATTAAAAAAAATAAGCTTTTTATTACCTATTTGGATTGACAAATTGCACATACTATGATTTTACGAATAACACAGCAAACCTAGGTTCATATGATAATGATAATGCCATATATTGGTTAGTTATGGCTCATTTGTAGGATGATGTGTTTTATGTTTCTGTAGCCCCCTCTTGTGGTTATTTCTTTCATTGCAATTGTGTTGCACCACGAGTGCACTATAACGCCACAAGCTACAATTATTATTTTGAAATAAAAATGTATTTCATGACATGAAATGTTGCCCACATCTCTACCTCCACCTCCACACTGTGAAATAACTGCCACACCATCACACCCTTCCTCCACCCTCATCCCAAACTAATAATATCACAACATTGTTGATAGAAAGTCATGTTTCTTGGGCTGAGATCCAAAAAGTGAGAAGCAAGAATGTTTTGAATGCAGGTTGTCACTAAATAAAATAAATAAATAAAATGATTACAAATGTACAATGATACCAAATATACATTCTCTCTCCGTTTCCATTTTTACAGCTGTGATTAAATCAAAGTTGTACTACATTTTACAAGCGAAGGTATTGAAAATAAGGTGTGATTATTATACATTTCAATGTTTTAGAAACTACAAAGTACAGTTAAATACATTGCCACACATCCTGTGTTTTTCACATGTAGTACTGATTATTTCCAGAAGGGGGCAGAACATATCAAGTATCATATCTACCGTTCCTTTAAGCATCTTCTAAAATGTTCCTCTCCTGCATCAGGAGTTTCTGACCTTTTCCTGAGCCTCAGACACATTTGGATTAAATTAAACTTTTGTAAATAACAACTAAACCTTGTTAAGCATGCTGCTTGTCTCATGCATACCCCGGGTTTTCCACTTGCTTATTACAAAAATGATTGCTTGATACATCATAGCTTCTCTCTGGGAAATCCTACTTCTCCTTTCTTCCTTCTGCAGTAAGTGTCGAGCGTAGAGTCCGCTACAGAAACGGCACATGATACTGCGGAACATCAGTGAATCTCTCAAGGACATTTGAGCATCTGGCATTACCGATGAAGATTGAACCCTCGTTTGCCAAATTTGTTCTTACTACACCACCCTTAATGCTTTAGTTATGATTTCCATTTCAAGTGACTTATGTCTTTTAACTATCATCAGATGTAGGTTTATCTCTCACAAAAGAGTGTTGGCTTCCCCAAAGCATGAAATAGTTTTATTTTTGATTTAGCAGCCCTATTTTTATAGTTATCTGTTGCTCATCAAACATGCCAGGCCGTCAGCTGTGGACGTACAATCCTTTGGACTATTCTTTTAGAATCGAATCGAAAAGGACATTTTCTCTTTGTAGATCTCCAGATTTAACCTCTCAGATCTCGAGCCACGGAGAGAGGACGGTTGTGGAGCTTCAGATATGGAAATTATCACGGTTCAGTGGGATGGCTGACACGATATCTCCAAAGGCTAATCTTTAAAGAGCTGGAAGTCACTATAGAAGAGTCCAGTAGATGCTACTGGCAGTCACTGAGGGACTCTGGGAGAATCCAGTGGCCTCGTGCACCCATGACCTCTTATTCACACGCCGGCTGATGACAGAACGCCAAGGAGAGATCTCTGCAATGATGTCATTGATGTTGAGCATTATAATGGAACTGAAAACATGAAAAAGATGGAAATGTCTATACATCCAAAGGGTTTTCACATGCATTTTGAATGAGACATTGACTTTAAAAGGTCAAATCACCCAAAAGAATTACCTTGTGGGGGTATTTGCAGAGATTTTGACATTGGAGGTGAATGGAAGTATCCTTTATTTATATTGATTATTTATGGCCCTCGCAGCATTGAACAATTACTTTTGAATAAACAGCAACTTTCCAGAAACAGGCCCTTGTTATTTTATATAAATAAATGATAATTCACAGACTTTCATGTGGACAAATTCCAGCAGTTTCTAAATTTGAAAGGAAATACTTCCTTATGAAAACTTTAGAGGGAAGTCTGGGGATTATCCTGAGGAAGCAATACATCATTCCTGGAAAATGATATTGCAGCTGAAGTGAGCAAAATCAGCATTTGGTATGTTTTTTGTATTATTAAAAATGGAAATTCTGAGAGTTTTTCTTCCACTTTTACTCCTTAAAAGCATTACTGGTACAAACAAACTGTATACACGAGCAGAGAAGTTCATCCTTGACTTTAGTAACAATATGTGTGACACACATTGCTGTCAAAATGGAAGAAGAGGTGCTTGTTTTTGTCTTTTTTTTGCACCATCTTTTCTTAAAGGTCCACTTACTATGTGTGGAGCTTTCAGCTGCATCTTGCAGGTTGCTGTTCCACACTGATGACACCTGAGCCGGCTCTATTCCCTGATGAAGGCTGTGAGATGCAGATGAGAACTAGTATACAGTAATTGAATAATTGAGTTGAGATTATTTTTGTCTGACAAACCATAAACAGGATTGTGCCAATCTTTGTATTTCAGGCTCTGGGTTATGAGTTGTGCTATACGCTTTTTGTTTACGTTTGGATCAGCGATTGTGCATTTAAGTCAAGCAGACATGGATTTGGTGTTTCGCTATTGACGTGATGCTCTCCCTGGGGTCTGCCTTAAAGGCCAAACTAAAGTAATGAAACCATTTAGTGTTATGGATCTTGGCAGATCAAAAGGTACCCATATACTCCATTTCTCTTGGAAAACATGGGAGTTGGGAACAACAGAGTGAAAAAAAGAGAGAGTGGGAGGTGAGGGAGAGCTCCGTCCAATGGAGCCAGGGTAAGAATTTATGGTCAGGAAGAGCGATGAATGTGTAATTTACGGTGCATACTCTACCATTCCCCCTGCCCTCCCTTTTGGTAATGAGAAACGGCTGTTTTGTTGTAGGGCCAAGGCATGGTACCCCCTCCCTTCTGGCTATGACACACCATTAGTTTTTATTTCTGTCTCTACTTTTACGACCCCTGCCCAGGCGCCAGCATTTGGCCGGTGATCGGGACCATCACACCATCGAAGCTCTTCCACCTCCCAAGATGGCCTCCTGTAGCCTGAGGAAGACTATACCATAACTACTGAGGAATCTTAACTGGAGATAGAGGTGTTGATTGATTTCAGGTCAGAGAAGGATACTTAGTCGTGCAGATGTTCCCCATAAAAGTATGATGGCAGCGCGAGTGTGATAAATAGTCCTAATTATTTGAGAGTGTCCTCCCTTGTCGTGTGTGCTTAAGTCTTTTATATGAATAAATTATTACTGTTTTGTTTAATCAATAAGGTTTAATTCCTCTTAAGTGCCACTTGGGTCTTACTTTAACACGTTGGGCCATTATTCTATTGTTTATTTATTGCACTGTTGGTTAAATAATTGCTGACATCTGAGAACATGGTGAAATGTTTCTACTGTTAAATGTGACTGGGCAAAAACACGAGTGGTCAGACGGGCAGTAAACAAGCTTATCCAGATTCTAAACCACTTTTTATGTGGAGGTAAAACCGCAAGTGAGTGCACATGAAACGTTTATAATAATCCCTCTTTGCACAAGAGAGCTGAGCATAAGCAGCCTAAATACAGCAGTTTTATTTTATTGCACTTTATATTAATTTTTTACTAAAGTTGTGTCGCTGGGAACGCCACATATATATACATATATACATATATATATATGTATATATATATAAAACCCAAGAAAAGGATCCACCACATAGGGAAGTCTTTATAAGATTGTGTCCTTATGTGTAAAACATTTCATTCATTAATACAAGTGTATGTTTTTATACCATAAGATAATTTTGGATGACTAACCGATACATCGATTGCAGACAAAATCATGAAAGTCAATCTAACGTAAATCAGACAAACTAATAGCAAAATCAGTGTATGACTGAAGTTTCATCAGCTTCATCTGAACTTTATTTAGGCTTTCACAGAATAAGCTATACATGATGATTCTAATACTTCTTATGTTAGATGATAAACACAATTTGACATATTCAGTATCGCAATCCATAGTATGAATGAGTAATGTAGCGTGTAACTTCTCCTGAAACTAATATCTTGTGTAAAGCAAACAGACACATGGAAAACAATCTAAAGGAAGAAAAACAAAAAGACTTTTCTCTGCATCTGTAACGTCATGAAGCTTTTGGAGTATACATGTGTAAAATGCTATGATTGTTCTGAAACTTGAGCAGTAGGAAACATTATAGTTGTGCAAAATCTTCAGACCCTGTTGCAAACAGACATGATTACTGAGCAGCTGATGATTTGATGGCTTTATATGATAATCAGTGGCTTGTAGTTACTGCATATTCGATATATCACTGTGCATTTACATTTACTTCCTCTTGTTTTCCAGAACCTATTCCTTCAATTCCTACGAGTCCAATATTAACACACATGTGCAAATGTAAACACACATTTACAAACCACTAAGTTCCATTGACAAACAACTTGATTCCGTGCAGAAATGCATACAAAGTACACAAACTTTAGGTAGAGACAAACACACACGCACACGCACAGACACACACACACACACACACGTTTGCATGCACAAAGGCACGCACATGCAACCTTGTACACATGCAAATACTCATGTTTTTTATTCCTCGTTTTCTGTGCAGTTATTTTCTGATACAAACACGAACATTTAATTGGGAACAAACAACTAAGCTATCAAAAGGCAAAAGTTTGAGTCAAGATATGAGCCAGTAATTCTCCTGCATCTTCTCTTAGGCTTGTTTTGTAATAGATTCCCTCCTCAAAATAATATACTGTAAAGAACACCTTCTGTCCTCAACAACCACAAATGATTTCCAGTGCCTTTCTTTTTTTTTGTTCCATCTCACAACAGGCAATGAAGGGACAAAGACTTAATACCGTTCATTGTCTTTACATCACGCACAGCGGCATTTGGGAAAGTCCATCTGCCGCCACGTCTCAAAAACATGAAAACAAATGAAGAACAGATTGTGATTAAAAATCGGAATGGAACAAAATACATCATAGATCAGAGGGGAGGGAAGATAACCTTCATTTTATTATCAGACTTCCAGCTTGAATGCTGCATTTGAAACACAGGAATCTGTTCTTAGTTCAAGAAGCTACATCGGTTCACCAACCACAATCTTCGACATGGCTTTGCTGCTTAGACATGCGGTCCAACAGTGATCCCTCACGGTCGAAAGAAACCCAACAAGTCTTTCTGAACGCCACAAAGACACCAGTATCTTCCAGAAATGTTCATCTATTCAAAACGCTCAGAGAAGCCTTTTGTGTTGCAGCAATCCTCCAGTTCTCTTTGCATCTTCTACAATGCATAGCAGCATTAATGTGTTCCTTCGTCACTTTGAACTGTCTATGGCTGGTGCTGCTGGGTGAGGCATTGTCTCTGTTTTTCTCTCAGCCCCATCCAGCAGGCGATGGAGTTTAGCTGACGGAGCTGGTTGTGATGCTGGGAGCAGTTGTGGTCCTGCTCTGGCCTTTTCTCCTCTTGCCTCCTCCTCCTCCCCCTCCTCCTCCTCCTCCTCCTCCTCCTCCTCCTCCTCCTCCTCCTCTACTGCCACCTTTTCCTTCCCGTCCACGTCCACGTGCGTTCTCCCTCTCTCTCCTGTTTGTGTCATCTTGTCTGTCTCCCTTGCTCTTCCTCTCTGAAATGAGAATGCATAGAAAATCTGATTAATAGTTTATAACACTTCTCAAATAAACTCCCGTAAGACATCTGTCATCATCAGATGTTGTTGTGTGTAGAAGTGCCTCGATTGCCTAAACAGAATAAATAAATTCCTGAAGGACGAGGAAGTGGATGATAGGGTACAACTCAGGGTCGTGACTGCTGTGTGGTTTTCAATACAAGTGTACACCATGACCAGAATTATTCATAAGTGCCAACATAATGTTATGTTTAGCCACACTGACAGGAGAAGTAAAGCAGCGGCAACAAATAATTATCTGAGAGGATAAAATAATACATCAATCATTTGGAAGTCAATCGTTTTTAGCCACGTTAGACTGAAATATCTCAAGAAAGTTTGCACCGACTATCATGTCCCCAGTGGCTGAACCCTAATCAGTTTGGTGAACCCCTTCCTGTATCGCCACTATGAGTTACAAATGTGTACATTAAGCGAAATACCTTGGCAACTGTTGGGACATTTCTGTTCCCAACAGCATCTATTGTTAGAACTTTGATGATCCCTTAACTTCCGCCATCAGGTCACAATGTTAAATAGTCCAAGCTTATGACCAAATACCTGAAACACTAATGACACACCCATTGGTTTGTGGACTACTGTTTTGAAGTCTCCAGTTAGACGTCGCCATATTGTGTTTTTGCAACCAAAAGGTCGAGCAAAGTACAACCCAGCACCGAACAAGATTTACCAAAATGTTAGGGTTAACTTTCAGGATCTGAAAACACACGGTGAAAGGATTAAAGTTGTGAGACGAAGGACTCGGAGAGCACCCTCACCGACAACACTGTGGTAGCGACCTGTCAATCACAAGGTAACCCCGCCTTAAAGCA
This sequence comes from Cottoperca gobio, assembly GCF_900634415.1. Classification (NCBI taxonomy): domain Eukaryota; kingdom Metazoa; phylum Chordata; class Actinopteri; order Perciformes; family Bovichtidae; genus Cottoperca; species Cottoperca gobio. The sequence continues at coordinate 5,246,010 of NC_041370.1, read as the reverse complement.
CACGCTGCTTTATCGTCTATTTTGCTCTAAATGGGAACATCATTTACCAAATGAACATCATGCTGTGTTGAAGAGGACTTGAAACTAGCGACTGAGACCATAAACTAGACAGGAAAATGTTTACTGAGGTAATAAATCAAGTTTGAAGTTCAAGGTTATTTTCTCATTGATTTATAAACATGCTGGACACGGGGAAAGAAATGTTAATTTAGGGTACTTCAGCGTCGGCGTCGCTTGTCAGACCCGGAGGTTTCCGCCTGGTACAGCCTCAGAGAGCCGCTAGCGTGACTGCAGACTCTTTGTCTTAATGTCTGTTTCAATAGCTAATCACTTCCTTGTCCCACTAAACACACACATAGGTCTCCCACCCATCTCCTCTCTGCTGGTTGCATTATGATCCACACCTGTCACATATAATTACAGTCAGAGTATAATTGCACTATAAATACAAACATCCATCACGGTGTGGTTAATGTCCACATGTAACCCATTTAGGAGAGGAAAGAGCTTCGTTCTGCTGCTGATTTTAATATGCAGCACATGTAGCGCACTCGGGACAGTCAAGTGACACAATCTTCTGTCACATAAATCACTTTAAAATCACTTCTGGCATAATGAGTTAAACATTGTCAAGGGCCCGATAATGGCCCATAAGAACGTGAAGAGCTGTCACAAAGTGGAAATGGACATTGCGTCTAGTATCAGATAGCTATTGTTTAGGCAGCACTCAAAAGTATTCAGTTTTGTATATCTGAAGGAGAGTAGTTAGGCTGAAGGATGTTTGTTATGAACTTGTGCGTTGAGAGTCTCCGCACATCCTGGAAACTGAGTGAACACATGCCAAGGGCTGGACAGTGTTCACGACGCAGTTGACAACAGCGAGGCTTATGGCGCCACCATGTTTGTCTCCTGCTTTGCAGTTAGAACTATTGGTCTGTGTTTATTTCCCTACTAGCGTTTTTAAACTTGTCGTACAAACAGTTATGATTCTTCGGTTTTAAGCGCAAAGTAGAAAAACTAAAAGTCAAAAGGTGCAATGTTTCTCAAATTTCACCAAAAAACATGTTTCTACATAGCCAGTGAAAATCATTACATGGTGATGGAGTGGATTCAGTGTAGCTGAATGTGGACAGACACAAAACATTTCCTCACCGCAGGCCCATGCAGAGTCACAATTACTTTTCTCAACTGAAAACAAGGCTCAGTCCCACACAGTAGGAATAACTCATCTTTGTCGAGAGCCATTAATGACAAAATCCTGAAAACAATACTTTCATTTGGCTCAAATCACACACGAATATTTTATGATCATCAGTTATGTGCTGTCTTGAATTGATAAACATATTTCTGAGCTTTTATGGCCGCCATTCAAACAAGCACTTAATAGTTTTAATTCCTATCAATGACGCACAATGAGAGAGAGTGAAGCATGAGTGAAGTTAAGAGTCCTCACACACACTCTGCAGCATCTGAGCTGATGTGCTTACTGTGTAAGGACTTAATTACTTCTCTAACAAATCACTAATGGAGCCAAGAGTGGGGAACTCCATCAGTTTATGACAGCCCTGATTGTACCTCCTTTCCATCCAAGCTAAACAATTTTGCCTGACAAATGCAATAACACATCCAGAAAATTCTGTTTCGCGTGAGACCCATTTTTGTGGAACTTTAGGAAAAGGGGAAAAGATTTGCGGCCAAATCAACACAAAGCGTGTGTTCTGCAGACCACTAAATCACTAATGTTATACAATGTCTGCCCCCTGTGTTTTAAATAGCCAGCCTGCCAGCCGACTCCCACAGATGGATCCACAGCTGTGCTCTCTTTTGTTGTTGTGAGTTGTTGTTGTGTTCACCTGAGTCATGGTGCCATCACCCTTGAATTACCTCACAGAGGCCTTTCTGATATGACCTACCAATTTTAGAAATGTGGTTGTTAACGTAGCAGTTTTTCAAGGGAAGTTTATAACATAATTATTCTTCTCAACCAAAGGCTAACATTCTTTCCAGGATGCAGGTGTCAAACAGAGAAACCTTGCTTCTCATTTCTCAAATTGTGCCTGTCTGATGAAGATCCCACTCCTCGCTGAGCAATGAGAAGCCAGCCTCCTTCCCTCTGGACATTACCACAGATCTATATGGGACAATGTCAGATCATGTTCTGTTCTTTAGACTCGGAGCCCTAAAGGAACTGGTCCACAGAAGAGGATGGCGCTTGAATATTGCAAGCGTCCTACATGTTTACTTGCATATAAGCAGGCATATCATCTGTTACATGTTGTAACATGTGTACAATTGCCAACAACGTGCACATACCGTTACGCAATTTGGCTGTTGTTTCTCGAAATGCCCTAAACGTGTCACCGTCCAATAACAGACTTTAAATACTGCTCATTAACGATTTTCTCAGTCCTTGTAAATGAGTGCAAGTTTCTAATTTTGGTTAAAATTGACTCATTATGCAAAGCAGATGAGTATACGGTGACATTTAGAGATAATCACAAAAATCCCTTTGCCGTCGAGGAGAACAAACCGAATAACAACTCCCTGCTATTTCGGTGTTTCTCAAGGCTTATCATCCCAACACCACTGCAGGTAAATATTGTCTCATCACTAAGGACAAAAGGTTTAAAAGCCAATAACCAGGACCATCGTTGTTTTTTGTTGTTGCTCTTTTCATCCAATAAACCTCGGACCAGTTGGCGCGCTCTGTCGTTTATTAGCTGTGATTGAGGCCAAGAGCGACTCATAAGCTGTTGTGAAAGTCGATAATTGCCATTGACTGTTGAGAACGACTGTTAACCTGCTGGAGAGCAAGTTGCTGTGTGGATGATAAGAGCCCAAGCAAACATGTCACGGCCGTGTAAACCTCACGCTTCAATGGTCTTCAGAACAAATAGCCCTTTTTTTTTAGCTCTGATCCTTGTCCAGCTTTGCAGTGCGTAATGCCTGCCCTTCATCTGCTTGGCTCGTAGATGGTGTTTATTGTTTACATGCTGAGAAGTCAAGAGATTTTGTATCCTTCTGTGAGCTCAGCCAAACCAAACCCAATCAACATGCTGCGGGTTACAGACACGCTGGCGGGAACGCAAGCCTTTGGATGTTGAGTAATGGTTCCATCAGTCATCATATTAACATTTCACGATGCACATGGATTTTTATTGCTTGTTCATCTGTAATGGGAGTACTGTCACTAGTTAGTAACTTCACTTTTCAATCAGAAGTCCTTGCTACATATCATTTTCTGCACTATATGTATTTTTGTTTACCTCTCACGCAGGGCGTTTTGGTCACAACGCATCTCCTCCTCTCTGTCTGTGGGGCACAGGTCTGTGAGGGTACAAAGGCCGGGGAGGGGTCTGGGCTGTGGACCTGCAGAAGGGGCACGCGGACCCGAGACTGCGAGCTTTTCTTAAATCCACATGTTTTGTTCTTCTTCATACAGGAACCCCATTGGCTCCACTCTCCCAGTTCGCACTCTGCAGGACGCTGGCCTGGTTAAAAGAAGAAATGGGACTAAAGTAGTGATTGAATGTTCCACAGCTCCAACATCTCACATTTGTTTTGCAGCAAACACGTCTGCTTTTTACAGCTCAGCAGTCTTTGCTCAGAATAATGACTTTAAGTCATTTCCAAATCTGAAAGTAATTTTATCTCTTTTGTTTTTTTTGTACTTAAGGAGGGACAGATTCAGAGGGTTTGCTATGAACCTGAAAATGTACTAAAAGACTAATGTTAGATTTCTAGTCTCGGTGGACCAGCGGGGTCAAGTTAGAACAACAACTGTTAATGCTTTTGTTTCTAACTTACGACAAACAAGTTGAAAAGGAAAAGAACAGAAAGAGATCTTGAGATCTTGTGATTTTTCTCAAGAGTTCACTTCCACTTTTCCAGGCAGAACATAGTTAGCTGCTCAGATGAAGTGATAATAAAGAATTGAGTCAACATGTGGCTCACACCTACAGTACCAGCTGCTTCAGGGAGTGAAAAGCACTGAAAACAAACGTTCTGGTTCATTACAAGAGCATTAAGAGATCCCACAGCTAAAGTTTTGAAATTAGTCAAACAGTTCATGTTAATGGTCAAAGGTCACTCACCGACACACTCCATGGTCTCATTGGCGGTGCGCTGGCCAGGAGGGCAGCTGACATAACATCGCCCACTGTGTGAATACAAGCCCTCCTTACATTTTGTGCAAAAATTGCGATTGAAACACGCTTCACAATTGTCTATTTTACATTCTGAAAGACAAAAAGAGAGGATCAAATGAGAGGATCGAATCAGTTACAGTCACATTGTGTCTGGTGATGGTTCATTTTATTAGATCATTTCTAGTGGAATATTCATTGCACGTTTGGGCTGAAAAAAAAAGCAAATGCTTCTCCAGAGACAGGACATAAGGAACTTATATTTTATTTCCTCTGAGAGATTTATTAGTAATTAAACAACACATTTAGGGGGAGTGACACTCTTCTCTTAAAAACACATGCACCACAGGCCTTGTTTTTTTGGAAAGAATGAGGTGTGAATGAGTACAGCCAGGATCGTATCACTTCACTTCTTGTGGTTCTCTCAAGAGTTTCAGCACACCTCCGGCTCATTAAAATCTCTAACTCTCCAGTCAAACAAACAACTTCACGCAATTTGGATAATTACAAGTATAGGGGGATAAAAACCAAACATCTTAAAAGACTCTAAAACATCTTTGGTCTCTATCTTGAAAGACACATCTTTACTCTCATGGAAGAACAGTGGAGATGTAAATATGTCAATTCCACTTTATGAATATAGGTAAGGTATTCAACTCACTGTATGCATGTGTACTAAGCTTACAGTTTACTCTGCAGATGTTCTTATGCAAGGTCAGACATGATCTAACGCTGATTCCTCGCTTGGTTCAAGCCTCCTGCTCCCAATTACTAGTTTTAAGTCCTTGACAGCTACAGAACTGATGTTTGTTGCCCTGTAATGTAAGATAAATGTTGTGCACGAGACATTCTGGGATGATATGTATAAAGTCAGATGATTGGATAATAGGGGGGGGGGGCTCTGAAAAGAATTTTCTGAGGAAATGTGGACCTCTCTGCAACAAACCTGGACAGTGGAAGAGTGCAAAAATATCCAATAATAATAATAATAATTAAAATTGTGTCATTCGCACTGATGGAACAAACCTCACATGGAAAAATAAGATGCATGTCTAAATATAATCTATAATGTTAAATTAGAATAAAATGGTTTAAGGGCTGTAAAACACAGTCTCATCATTATAGTGTGACAGCTGGAGCAAAACAATTAAAGCTCCTGTTATCGAAACGTAGAAGATAATGCATCATCATAAGCAGAGTATTATTCAGCACATCTGACAGGTATTATGTGATGCAGGAATGAAGAAAAACATCTTTAAAGAAGAATAGCTTGCATTTTTCTAACTGTAGCAGAAAATCACAACAGGCTGATGTGCATTGTAGCTGTCCGCCAAACACCTACACTTACTTGAAGCCACGGATAACTTTGACCATTTGAGTTAATTAAAGTAATAAATGTATTACTGTGCGTAAGAATCATAACCGTAGCCCCGCTCATCCTTAGTTACTTCAGAGGCTGTGTATGATACAGTTAGTAAGAGTGTAAAAGTGAAGTATAACCAACATGTATTGAGGCCTGGCATGAACTTTGCACATGAGGGCTAAATAAAAAAACACAGACATATTCTCAAAAACAGACAAACAACATTTGTGATGTTTTTGTTGGGACTTTGTTCTAATCCTGTTTTCAGGGAAACAGACAACAGACTAAGGTGCTGGCACTCCTCCGCTAAAAATCAGGGATCGGTGCCACCAGAAACAACTAAGTAAGTTTAGTAAGTACTGTGACTGTGCCTCCTCCCCTCCCCCCTTCCACCCACTTTCCAAATAAGCCAAACCTGCCTCTAACCATAATGAAAACCAGTTCAATTAAAAGTTCTACTGACTTTCCTCCAGTTCAGCACATACTTTGCTGGGTTTGGTGCTTTATTCCACAGGGATAAGTAGCAACAACAGAAGGAATTCATCAAGTGGTCATTCGCATTCACTCACAAGCATCGGAGAATAGTAGCACAGATTAGTTCGGAAGAAGGGAAGCAGCATGAAATAACTTAGGGTTGGAAAAATGGTAGGATCGCTGTTTTCTGCATTCATATTTAGGATACAAGTAACATGCTCAAGACAAAGATATTAACAGGGTATCCCTCTGCTCCACCAAATACCCCCATAGTGTACACAAGCTGGAGATGTTGAGCCAAAGATAAACAGATAGTTTACACTTCTGCAGGCTTGATTGGACATCAGCTGTGTGGATTTCTACAGAGTTGGCTTATGCCAAGAAGTTAGCTTGAGCCTGCTCGATTTGGAAGTTTCCAGATGTGTTGCTACAATTCTGTGGATGCACAGTGGGGCTTGCAATGTCCCTTTGGTCAACAGTCTACAACACAAAGTGAAACTTACGGGTGCATCTGTTGTTGCCTTCTGGGTTCCTCATGCCAAAGTATCCCATTGGACAGGAGGCCAGGCACACGCCTATCTGTCGGATGTCATTGCGCTCCAGGAAGATGAAGAGCTTGGGCCTACATTTAATACAGCCGTTGTACTCTGAGCATCGTTCACAGCCTTTGGGGCAAGATGGAGGCCCCTCAGTACTAACTGTGGAAACATACACACAATAAAGAGAGAGGAAAGAACAGTCAGGTTGAGGTATAATAACAGCATGGTGTACTATAACCATAAAAAGATAAATCGTTTCCAGCCAGATATGTATTTTCAAAACTAAATAAAAAGGACATTTGTCAACATTATGCCAAAAGAAAAACATTGTAAAATGTAGCTGGCATCTCCACAGATTCAGCCATAAACCTGAAAGTGCTTTATCACTCCAACAAGCACGGGTTAATGCTCGCAGCTTAATCTAACCTGGGGCCAGGCCAAACATCTTTGTTTGAACAGTTACTCACTGTTTACTTCAAACTGCTTGCCGGAGATCCTTAACAGATTTTCTTTTGGAGAAACCAGGGTAATTGAGGCTGACAGCCTACCAAGAGCCAGTCAAAAATCAGGCAACTAACATCAGACACGGCCTGTACTGGGGTCGGTCAGAAATGTAGGGCATCAGAAAAGTGCAACAAGACGAGGCCAAGAATCAAATCCTGCCAGTGGTTTTCTATAGTGGTATCAAACAGCCAGTATCCCCCTGGCCTGAGTCTGAAAATGGACAGCAGATGCATTTTCTTCACGTCCTTGTAATCCCAGATTCAGACATTTTTTAATTCCCTCATCCTCCAAAAAGGCACAACCGATACACGCAACCACTAATCTAAATCATTTCCAAGAAAAGTGTGTCCAAGTGCAAATCCTTTTTGTAGGAGACGAAACCACAGACTTTGGAGTTGATTTACAGTTCTGTACTGTATCACCTCTAAATATACATACCCTCACACAGCAATCCATCTGTCGTCCTGCCTCCCAGAGATAAATCAGATGGTAAAAGGATTCTCCCATGAACAGATTACACCATGCCTGAGTCACGGTAACCTCGAATGCAACGATTACAGCCAGGTCTTGTTGCTCACTATCGCAAATAAAAGAAACTAATAACGGCCCAGGGGAGTAAGCTTTAGGGGGGGTGGGGAGTGTAGGAATTAGAGAACGTGGTGTTTTAAGTGGTTTGTGACACGTGGAGGATTGAAAAAGAGAGAGTTTGCGCTGTCTGAAGCTACTCTCCTCTCTGATGGTATCAGGTTGATCTCTGCATGATACTAAACTCATTCAGGGAGAGATATCTGATGACATTAAAGATGTAAAAGCTGTAAATCAGAGGTGTGAATTGCAGATCGCTCCCACATCTGAAGCCTCAACTGACTGTGACGCTGTAGAGGCGAGTGACCCACATCCTTCTGTCCTCATTACATTGGCACATGACAAACTGCGACAGCATTTAAGGTCATTGCATATTCATGTGAGTGAATATACTGTAAAAAAATATTCATTTTATGTGATACAAATAACAGTTCTTCCTTCCCAGTATGTGTGGTTTTAATAAAACCACATCTGTTACTGCGGCCAGTCATGGTATTATATGAATTCTGGTTCACAGAGGTTAGGGTGAGCTTGGCATTGGCTGAAAGCTCCTTGTGTGTAAAGGAAGAATTATTTCAAAGCTGACAGTAACACCAGCACTGAGACTCTAAGGCCAGAGATATACTGCAAGCCGGGCCGAGCACCATCTTTGCGGTTGCATGAGGTCAGAAAAATGCTTCCAACAACACTGGCGGCACGGTTCAATTGAGAGCTTAGAACTGTCAGGTACTCATTCCATGATGTGCCCACGGAGCCAGACACAAAAAGAGTGATGGCTTTGAGGGCGAATCCATCAAAACCCTTTCAATAAACAATCCTAATACCCATAAAAGTTTTACATAAACTGAGAGAGGCATAATCTTAAAAAGAGGAAGAAAGACGAGCCATTCAGGGGAAACACTGAACCTAACATAACCCATCTAGGAAAAACAAATAAGAATGATGAGAAAATAAACAAAATGTTATCTTTACTTTGCTTGTTAAATGTTTACAAGACGTCCACCACTGTGACTCAGACGGCAGTAACGAAAGGCAGCAGTGCTACAGAGGAAGATAAATGAGATCAAAACAAACTGAGAAAGAGCGAACTCACCCCGTCTCTGCCTTCTCGCCTTGGAGAGCTTGAGAGCATCGCTGTGACCCATGGAGCTGAGGAAGACCATTGCCAGCGCCACCAGTCCCAGCTGCATAGTCCCTGTTGCCTTCCCGGCCTCGCAGGGTCCCCCCCTGCGACCAGATGGATCAGGTGGGGGGGCCCCCCTTCCTCTGTGGGACAGGTGGATCACTCTGTTGCCGGGACAGTTGATCCCTCCTCTCTCCTGCGGTAACGCTCTCTTTCTGTCTGTCTCTCCCTTTCCTCCCCTTTCTCTCTGTGTCGTTCACTCTAGTGGCTGCTGCGTCTGCAAGTCTGCGTCGTGGAGGATGATGCTGCGGATGCAAGTCTAAACGAGCCCGGGGCACAACAAGCCATCACGCTGGTAGTAGTACTGCCAAAGGGAGTAGACAGCGCGGGGTTGTAGGGTGAAGGCGTGGGGGGTCGGGGGAAGGTTGAGGGGTTGTGCGGAGGATGAAGAAAGTGGAGAGGAGATTGTCGAACTTCTGGTGGTTCAACCCATGAAACTTGGAGTGGGCCGGCAAGGAAGCAGGGAACCCGTTGTTTGAGGAGGGTTTCTGTCAGTAAGTGCCTGAACTCAAAAGCATGTGTCTAAATAAAGATGCTCTAAAGGAGGCACTAAAATCTGAGCTCGACAATTGAAAGAAGGTGGAAGCAGGTTCTCGACTATGTGTGAATCCACATCTGCTTGTAACAGGACCTGCTGAGAAAGAGAGGAGGCAGAGAAGACAGACAGTTTAGGAGAAGGGTTGTTACAGGTAACATTAAAGGAATACTTTCACCTTATTTGTTTTCTTGATGAGAGTTAGATCACATGCTTGATACCTCTGTCACGCCTGCATGATAAACGTAATGCTACAGCTAGCAGCCCGTTAGCTGAGCTTAGCATAAAGACAGGGGGAAACAGCTAGCCGGGCTCTGTCCAAAAGTGACAAAATCTGCGTAGCAGCAACTCTAAAACTCCCCGATGAACATGTGTGTTTGTTTAATCAATACAAAACTGAGGTGTAAAAACAAACAAGTTGCAATTTTACTTGTTTTGAGAGTAACTATTTCTTGGCCAGACCGCGGACGTATAACGAGAACTGGATACAACGTTGGAGCTGTGGTCTTGTTTATTCCTGTTCATTCAAAATAGCTGAGTAACCGTAAGACTGCAGAGTGATACAATTACCCAGCTCTTCTACGTGTGGGGCCCATAGATCTAGCGTTTCCTATAACCCCGCCTCGGCTGGCTCACATGAACGGCAGTTCATTAAAGTTTAGGAAAATAACCCTTGATTCGGCTTTTAGTGAAATAAAACTTTTAGGACATAATGATTTCAATATGGGCTATTTAAGTGTTTATACTTGGTAGTTGATCTGCATTTAAAAAGTATCTTTCCCAATGCCTGTGGGGAAGAAGGTTTTTGGGGCCCAATGGCATAACATGACGGTCCTCGGTTTGGCGACTATGAAAATTAGCTTCCAAGCCTATCGCTGTTCCTGGGTTCTTGGACCAGACGCATCTTCATGGTTATGGCGAGATTCCAAAAGTTAGTGCACCTGACAAAGAAATAATTCAAGAAAGTAAAATTTGTAGGTTTTACCCTTCGATTTAGCTTTGGAATAACGTTACCTTTAGACAGAGCTAGGCTAGCTTTTTCTAGTCTTTGTGCTAAGCTAAGCTAAGCTAGGCAGCTGCTGACTCTATCTTTATAGAGGTATATATATATATATATATATATATATATATATATATATATATCTTTTCATCTTACTCTCAGCAAGAAAACGAAGCATATTTCCAAAAAGTAGAATTATTACTTGAATATGTTTTTCCAATAGTGATAGAATAATATCAGTGTGCTATAAACACATGTACATACTCATAACCAGCGACATTCATTTCTAACCTAATGCAACAAGAATTTATCGTTTGGCCTGAACTGCATTCACTTCGGGGTCACGGCGTTTCAAGCTGCATTTGGACTCGGATGATGACTTGAGCGTGTTCATTCTTTGAAAGTAGAGTGAAGTTAACGCTCTCTGGGAAATGCAACACACACACACTCCGACTGAAGGCCGTTGTCATATTTGGTACTGAGATCTTTTTGAGATAGTGTCATACGCTGCCTGTATTTACAGCTCTTGTGTGAAGAGGACACACAGAACATGTTAGGATCTGAGCAATGGGAGGTCCTCCCTCGCAGCTCAATAAAGAAAAATAGGACCATATTTGGCTGTCGAGTTGGTTGTGGCTCTGAATCACACAAAGGACAATACCATTCAGTGCGTCTAAACATTCCAGCGAGCAACATTGCATTATTTGTTAAAGTATAAATCAAAAAGGAAAAAAATAATCTCATATTTCACCATTTTAACTGGACTGACCCAAAATCATTTGAGCATCCAGAATATGAATTAGACTCTAGAAATAATAATACATTTGTATTTCTAACTGACAGGAACGGGTACAAAAAAAGTCCAGATTGATTTCCAGCATGTGGAAATGATGAGACATCTTGTGAGAAGCTGCACTATATTTCAGTACTGAAATGGAAGAAAAGAAAACCCCTTAGTAAAGAAAATGTCATTACTGTTAAACATTAAGGCGACGTCGCTTCATGTCTTTAGCTAAATGGAGTTTAGTAGCGACGCTTATAAACGCGGGCATCTGTTGAAGCGTGTTGGTGCTGAATGAGTCACAGAATACAGAATGTATTCATCCTAGAGACTAATTTTCTGTTTCTTTTATAATCATCACAATTCCATAGCATTGCTTTACACCTAACAAAGTACAGGGCTAAGTGTATCCTCTCCTAATTGAGAAACACTTCACTCTCTCTTCCCCACCAGTATAGGTTTATTTACATCTTAACACTTAATGACTCACAAATGTCACTGACACCTCTCGGCTGAAGTCATATTTACAGGAATGAGCCAAAAGAGTGGTGCGGCCAGTCTTCTGCAGCACCTGTTACTTGAGAGAGTGGAGAATGGGACATGCTAAGTCTCTAGATCACTCAGAACATAACCTTTCCAGCACTGAGTAACTCAAGACATGTGCCAGAGACTCTTTCATAACCCAGCACTCCCACGGCTCTGTGCAACCTGCCAGAAGCACACCTCAGCCCCTCTATATCTGCTCACACACACACACACACACACACACACACCGTGGAGATAAGAGACCGCGCCGTAAGGTTACTGAGAAAACAGATTGTTGTAGTCTTAGCCCATTTACATTTGCCTGTCATCTCACCAGGCAACTGTGGAGCTTCCGTGGCACCTGTGTGTTTTTGAAAGTTCTCTGTCTCTGCTCCCTCATCCATTAAACTGTGAGCCTTTCCTCTCCATCATCTACATTCAGCTGAGCCCAATGAAACTAAGCCCCTCTCATCAAATAGTCAGGAGATTAAATTGCCTCCTTTGTAAATCCAAAGTTTAATCTATCAATTATTCAAGCACTGAAAGGGAGCTCCCACACTGGGAATGTATTGAATTTGAGAAGGTGCCACAACTCTGAGCTCAGAGTTACAAATGCAACCTGTCGATGAACTTTCTGCCTGTGACTGAACCTACTGGCTATTTAACACATATTTAAGAGCTGAACAAAGATCATCAACACCTATAACGTGGGCCAGAATGCCTCGATCGCACACAAACTGAGAAGGTTATGGGAGGACAGTAATAACGGCACAACAGGAAACACAGAAGGCAAAGAAAGGACAAAAAAAGGCACAAAATTCAGAGATTTCACCGTGAGTCATAATGTCTTTTTCCTCACATCGGAGCCTTGGAGCCAACCTTTCCCTGTTCCCTGCAACATGTGGCCCCACACTAACCTCAAAACTCTCTTGTTTTCTAAATGAAATTATTTTTAAATAGCATCTGCTCCTCCAAAAGTAGAGTTAGTGGTACAAAAAATGTGGTTGTCCTGCCCGTGTGTGAGGCAAAGTTACAGGAATTTGTGGGTGATTTTACGCAGTCATAGTGAACATTCATGTACATTTTCATATGAATACAATCCATGATTTGTACAACCAAGCCATAAACTCTAGCAGTGCTCGCCAATCTAGCCCACAATGAAAAACAGAAAGAGAGGAAGAACGTAAAAATGATGGTGAAGAAATAATAGAGGGATTGGGGAAATGAGGTGTTGACTGAGGCATCATCTGTATGCAGGTACCCGAGCGCTCAACACCTTTTTAATCTACATCTGAAGAAGATTAGCCTGTCCACCTCAGTGTGGAGAAACACCTGGCTGCACCAGCAAGCAGCACCCACAGAAGCCTCAACCATTTTGGTAATCACTTCCTCTGCTCTGCAGCTTAAAGAATTCTGGCAGTAAGAGGTCAACTGAGCATCAGTTGAAAAACACTCAACACTAGGAGCGGAGAAGAGCCTCTTCATCCAATGAAACCACCGCAAAAACTCTCTCTCTTTTTGAGTTTCCATGTCGGACTAAAGCCCTGCACAGCTCCAGCAGTCAGAGAGGCTTGATCTTGTACAGCTCAGTTAAGCACAGTTCAGATCTGCCTCGGAGGCTCGCACACCATGCTGGATTACAGCTGTTTGCATTGCACTGCTGCTCAGAGAGAAGGAAAATCAAGTGCAGATCCCCACCTGTCCCCAGTCCAGCGTTTCTGCCGCATGTCACTGCTCGGTTGTTTTTCTAAATCTCTCCCTGCCTGTCAATTTGACGCTGGGGAGGATGACATGTATGTAGCTGCAGAGAGCAGCAAGGATCTAGTGTTACTTGAGGATACAAGTTACTTTTTTTAAAAGGAAAAATCAGCAGCACTCATGATGGAGCACTTAGAGTTTCACGTTTTAGGAATTAAATCAAGGTATTATGTTCGTCACAGGCATACAGATAATAATGATATTATTTATAGTAACCTATAATAATGATAATGACGATAATGATGCTCAATTAACATGTTAAAAAGAGATCGTTTTCTATTTGTTAAGGGTACAATAAAGTAACAAACACAAATGTAGATTCGTTATAACAAAGTTGAACCCCAAATTAGGATAATTATTCATTTAAAAAAAACGCTTACCAAAGCCTTGAATCAGTTTATCAAAATAGTAAAATGTGAAATAAGAATAACCCACCTGTACAGCGGGGGCTCCGAATAATGCTGTTCATTGAGCGGTCGGGACTCAATTTCCTTTTTTATAAGGGAAAATCCGATACTTGTTTGGTCACAAAGAACTCCTCCTACAGGATACCCCCATGCAACTTTTCTCTGTCATCATTTAAAAAGACATATGATTTCATTTCTTTCACATCTGTCACAATTTCGAGTTCACTTCCTTGCAGGCTGTGCAGAGGATGCACAAGACAGAAGATGTGCAATGGATTAAAAATAAATTCCTCCAGTAAAAGATTATACGCATAAAAATATATATATATTCCGATGAATTTAGTCACTCAGACTTTTTATTTCGTCTTCTTAAGTGAGGACGCATGTTTGCACTGAAGCTCCTGCGATTGCGCTTTTTAAATCCACTTAGGAGCGTCGAAGTGCATCCAACTCAGACAAGTAGTTAGTTACAAAGCCGTGATATTTGCATCCAAACCCCAGCACTGCCAACGGGCATTACAGGCCCCACCCCTCAAATACTCAGTGAGAAATGAAAAACCTGCGGTGGACTTGTGTAAGTGTTGCTAATATTGTGTGCATATTCACATTTATTTTCTTATCTCATGTGATTTGATAAAGATTGTTCTTTCTCTACTGGGCCTTCATCTTGGAAAGAAAGCTTAAATATGACACAAATAAAACTTAAAGTTTAGTTACGAATGGATTAAAATGTCATGATTTCATGGCGCCGTGTATGTTACAGATGAGCCTTTAAATAACCTTCAACACCATAAATTAATTTTTATTTCACCAGTTTCATCCCATTTTGTTTCTGCATATGCAGCTGGAAGTTTCTTACTTCTGATTTAACAACAAAGCAAAACATATATATATATATATATATATATATATATATATATATATATATATATATATATATATATATATATATATATATATATATATATATAAAATACAATATAGTGTAAAGCAGAAAGGGGCAATTAGGTTATTTCATACACACCAAATGATTATGCTATTTGATCTGTGCTTTATAAATGAGTTTTGAACCCACACAGTTACTCAACACAGCATCTCTGGAAATGTTAGATAACTTTAGGTTTCTCTCGGCATAAATCTGAGATGGAAAACAAATTATAGCCAACCAAGCAATGCTTTTGATTCACACATGTAAAGAAGATCATATGTAGATGTTAAGATTAATATAATAGTATTTCTGCCAATACCATCATATGTCCCTGAGAAGACAAATGCAAACTGAAATGCGTTTTGGAAAGTTGATCATGTTAACATATTGTCAGTATATAAATGCATACAGTAAACATTAAATATCAGAAAAGTATCCTTTTCCTTGTTATCCAACAGGGGGCCATAAACAACAATTATTGGACATCATGCAGACCAGCATTCTTTGTTTTGAGACTGCGACATTTATCAGCAGCGTTACGATGAGAGGGACTACTGGATAAACACCAGCCACATTCAGCTACACTTATCCTGCTGAAAGATTTATCCTGAGAATTAAGTTACAGTGCAGGATGTTTGTTTTTTTGCAGAATCGCCAAGAAATAAACAGAGCCAGAACCCTGAAAATGATACATCATTCACATCACTTCATCTTTATGACGGCCTGTGATGCAGTTTGACGTCTGCCATCGTACAAGAACAGAGATATTATTGTTGCTTTAAAGTGAACCGACTTAGTCGAGCATGAGGAAAGATTAAGTTCGATTTATCTTGGGTGTAAAATGCTCCTACGTTGTAACCCCTTGTAAATATTTTAAAGGACTTTTACTGAAGCAACAGAAGGAATATGACCATATAAATGTCCTGTGATGCTAGTATTTGTCATAAAAAAGGTAAATGACAAGTGGCACTTCTGAACTAGGCCAGTCGGACTTTATTCTTTAAGTATTTTTGAGTCACTTTGACAGGCCGTTAAGTCATGAAGACATCCACGGCCTGCCAAGAGACGGCCCAGGGTAGCCCTTAAACAGAGCCAGACAGTCTTTTTGTATCACTTGCAAGATGCTTATGCATGCAAATATTGCACCGTCGACTTTATTAAGGTCATAATTTCTGTCATAGCCTAAAAGCCAAGGGTAGTTATGGCCAATGTAATACCTCCAGGGTAGACTGCAGAGCAGCCAGTTTCATGAGAGACCTGGGGATTAATGATAGGTTTACGACTTTAACATTGTGACTGTGCAGAACAGTGAGACTGTCAGAAAAAGATATATAGATGTTCTTCCTATCCGTCATCCAAAATAATACCACTGTCTGTAAAAGAATTATAAATCCAACAAAAGATGATTTTATAATGCATTGAAATTGGTCATAATTTAAACCACACATCATACGGTTTTTAAACTAAACACAAGCCCATGACAGGTTTGGATTTCCCTTCGCTGCCTATGTATGTGAACATAAATCTCAGATGGGAACTGAGAAGATCATTATTCATCCTGTGTTTCTTTAGATATAAAGGGGAAATATAAAGGCGTCATATTTCATACATAAGTCATGTTAATTTGCTTCTGAAACACTGATCATCTTGAGAGGATGTTCTCACAACAAGGGCACTTATTACCTTCTAAAACTCATGTGAGCAAAGTCTTCAATCGTGATCTCTATTTGCATTCTAAGAACATCTTTGTAGCTCCATTTAAACTGTTTCTGCAAGGCAAAACGTTTTATTTCAAAACATTATACAATTATATTGACTTTGGGAACTAAGTGTCCATGAAATATATTAAAAAACAAACAAACAACCAAAACCCACCCCTCAAAAAGATTCTCAAACAAATGTTCTGTGTTTTTTTTTGAAAGCTTTCTGTGTTGTGGTAAAATTGACTTTGTTCTCAATCCATTAATTACTTCCAACCCATTTTCATGCCCCGTAAAAAATCATTTCAGACTTGGCATTTCCTGCAGGATGTGTCAAACATAAATGGTTGAGGTAAGCAGGGTTATGTGTGTGTGTGTGTGTGTGTGTGTGTGTGTGTGTGTGTGTGTGTGTGTGTGTGTGTGTGTGTGTGTGTGTGTGTGTGTGTGTGTGTGTGCTGTAATGTGTCACAATCTCCTCATCCAACAGCTCTTCACCACATTCAGTTCCTTCCTAATGCCGGACGAAACCACAGCAGAGGCTTGCTCCAAAGGCAATTATCTTCTCTCCCGTCATCTGTGCAGAAGTCCTCATGCCCCCGAGGATATGATGTCCAAAGTGCACACACACTGCAGCTCAGTTACAATACGCAATATGCAAATGGACTGTCGTCAGATGCTTTAAGATAAGGAACAGTTTGGATGAGGTATTGGTTATGATACAATCAAATCTCACAATATAACGTAAGCTATAATACACCCATTAGGAACTGTGTGTACTTTCCAATGTATTCAGTATCTAAGATGACGTTTCATCACTGTTTCATCCTTTTCACAATCTAAATCAAATGTGTTGTTATATTTGACAACCAGTGCCCACTGTCACCAACTGCCCTAATGCATGATGGTCTGGATGAAATTAAAACTTCACACGGTCTTTCCTATTTTTAGAAATTACTTTACTTTTAACTTTCTTTTTCCACAAAACAAAATCCAAAAATACCACGGGCCAACAGTCACACTGTAGCCGATGCTTTTTTGTCATGGTGAATATCAAACTCGGTGCTTAGTGGACAGTAACGCCGCTGCACAACCACCAAATTACATCTTGATATATATTTAGCCATGACACTATTCTTTGCAATACACAAAAAAAAAAGCACAAATTCCATAAAGTAAGAGCTTAAAGTCATAACTGACTCACTTGATTAACCTGATAGATTAGTTTTGGCTGTAAAAAGCCAGAGAAGAAAGGAATGGGATTTAAAACAAAGCATCTGTAATCTGTCTCTCTGTCTCCAGGCGAGTACGAACACTTTATTGGACTGTCAGAAGCACTCAAACAATCACAGGGTTCAGAATGTTCTGTGTTTGACAAACAGGAATATGGAGTTTCAAAATAAGAGGGATGATTACTGCTATGCGGCCCCATTGTAACTTTATAAGTACACACAGAAAGATATTCAGAACTGTTGCCCGTATTTTTTCCACCAGTCTTCTTGTCAACTCTGTCCCGGTGAAGTAAAGACACAATAATCTACCCTGGGAGAACACTCCACCTCTGCCATGGTGTTGATAGATGAATGCTTACATGTTGTAACCCCAGATCTATGAACACAGCTCTTAAGATTGCCCATGAATCTTCAGGGATGTCAGGATCAAGGGGAAATGTCCATGCATCTAGAGAATGATATATATACAATGCATGCATTACAGTTAGCATACATTTACGTGTCATGTCTCTGGCTTTCCGAAGAACTAAACAATACTTACATGCTGCTATTTGGTTCCCACTTCTTTTATTTTTACTTGGACGGTGATGTCACAGCATCATCTGTGAAGTGGATAATGTGAGGAGGTCAATATGGGGAGGCAATACACATGTTAATAGCGCATCAACATGGCGTTAAAAGTTCAGTTAGATTATTACTTATATTCCTGCTGTGCTAGAATCAATGTTTTGACAAATATTCCTCAGAATTCATGCCTCAGGGGTTTATAAAGGAGAGAAAAGACGTCAAATAAAAACCTCTCAGTGCCCGTTGAGTGGTTATGGAGTAGTGGTGGTGTGGGGGGGGGCATACATGTGCAATTGTGATTGGCTGCATCGTTTGTTTCGAAACAAAATGTTAATTTACCGTACACTTAAACTGATGACTGCCCAACTCACAGCTGTATAAGTAACTGTGTGTAGTATTTGTGAAATGTGATGTTTTGTGTACGGTACGGGCTTTTGTTTCAATAATAATTCTCCAGTTGAACCTCGATCTTGACTGCACCAGTGCTACTTCTGCAACCCTATCGCAGCTACGTTCGCTAACGAAGGGAACTCTTCCATCGTTGGGACGTGCAACACATTCATGGGCATCTGAAAAGTCATAAATACCAAGGGCAATTTATCACACCAATGTATTCAACATCAACATCATGTTAAATACAAGCCACACTGTGAAGTGAATAAAAGATGTATGTGTAGATAAAATGCCATTTCTTTGAAACTCTTCCCACTACTTGAAAATAAGGATTGATCACATTTGAAACAACGTGCCCAGAAAGTTAGCCGCTGCCAACATGTGTTTGCCATATTGGTGCTCAAATACACAACCGGAATATCACCTTATTTTTTTTCCTTTGAAAGGATGTGCAATGCCGATCACTCCTTAGTCTTTACAATAGCGTACTGTACATACTGCACATACATAAATCCATATTATAGCATCTCCTCTGTGAAGAAACGTCAAATTCATAGGGTGCCATTTTTGAATAAGAAGAGTGCAGCTTCTATCACAGCTCTGACATGTTCGTCACATTATTTAAACTCAAAGTTAGCATGCAGAATGCAAAGTATGTTTTAGTCTAGGAGGTAAGATCCCCTTTATTCATTTATTTAAAATTACACTTTGGAACGTCTTCTTGGATGACACATAAACATGTGTTGTTCTCAGACAATTTGAACCAGGTGAGCTGCATACTCTGAGATTTTCAACGGAGAAAAAAAAATCCCAAATTAAACAATATAATCTAGTCACTACAAAGGATTCTAAATACTCATCTGTAATTCCATCTTGGTCCGTGTGCTTTGAATTACGGTAAAGACAAGTTTTATTTTTGGGTTATCATTATTGTTAGCTCAGTCCAAGAGTCTCGTGTCATGAAGATTTGAGACATAACATCATTGCGCTCGACTGCAACAGATGTTTGAAGCATCCAGATGTGAAACTTAGACATTGTAGGTGCTCTCTCAAACTCTCCGATTTTAAGTTTAAGTTATTAAAGATTTTCATGATATCTGGCCCTAAATTCAGCCAAACAATGTATTTGTATTCAGTAACTGCCTTTCTATTTGAAACAATGTAATGCGATGAATCCTCTCAGCACACAGTTTGTGTTGGTGCACTGTGAACAGATATTCTTCTTATGTGACATATGTGAGTAGCTGCTTAAAAAGTGGTAAACATAGCAAGAGCATTTGTCAACTAAAGACCTACGTGTAGATATTTTTCTCAGGAATTTCCTAGGAGTTGTTGTGAAGACCAAAATAGAGCTAAAGATAAAAATACATTTGTGAGGTTGACGAAAACATGAGTCACTTTAAAGCAAATGTTGCTGTGTGTCTGCTGCATGTGTTAGTTAACATTCATCTTCAGCTTTATAAGGTTCTTCCTTTACCACCAAGTGTCTAAAAATAAAAAAAATTGATGTATGGATGCACATGGGAGAAGTTCCTTCAGGGCTTTCTGCCAGAAAGGGTCTGTTTTATTAATTAACCAATCAGCAACCTGAAAAATAAAGCCTGTGTGGGAGTTCCAAAAACGGCAGTTTCCCAATTGGCCACTTGAGGCTGGCTCCAACAACGAGTCAATTCCCATAGACCCCCATGTGAAAATGTCCAACTTTACAGCAGAAATAAACATGTTTACAGACGGGTACAGATCTAAGATCCCTGTTCATGACAACTGTACAGATGGTGAAATATTAGTAAATTACATTAAGGCTTAAAGTTAATAAACTTAAACTTGAAATATGTATATAGGCCTAGCGCCGTTTGCCAAAGTTGCAATACAAGGTTCTTAACAATAGATTGCAAATACAACAAGACAAAGAGCAACAGTGTAATTAATGTTATGGCTGCTTTGAGTGACAGGTGGGTGCATCAACAGGTCGCTAGCTGCCTGCTCTGCTGCGCACCTCAGCCAATACGAGTCACTGAACTTGACCTCTCAACCGTGTTTGTGGTGTTGGTGCCTTTTGGAGAATTACTAATGCAAATAATGGTCAAATAATATGGCGTGCTGTGCCGTTTATTGTGCGGAAGTCATCCTGCTGTCCAATGCGCAGGCGTTTGATGACGGGCTGGAGGATCTCCGTTCCCGCATCACCTTCCAACGTGATATCAGGAACTCGGCGACCCAAGGAGGAGGGATGTGCTTTAATCAATGCACAAATCGATTGCATTTCACTGGAGTCAAACCTTGTAAAGTTAAGAATACATGTGACCAAAAGACTGAAGAAGTCTGTGCATTAGCAGTTAGTGTGATCGGTGTCTGTGCTCACTATACCTAGCATGTAAGCTTAGCTTGTTGTACTAAAACTCTAAGAAGTCGGCTGTCCACTAATTATATAGAGTCTACAAACCCTTTAACCCAAACCGTCATCTGTTCCTGAACCTAAATAATATATAATAAATAATCATTTCTCAAAGCAATTATTATTATTAATTCTCTGCTACTAAGAACAGAGGATTACAGGGTGAAGTAGTGTGAGCGAGAACTGCTGGGTGCACCTTTCTGACTGACTCAGCCAAAGAAAAGGCAAAGGTATTTTAAGTTTTGCATGGTCATCGAGGTCAATGCCATAAACCTGCAGTTGTGCTCTGGCAGGTGCACAAGAAGATGATATATAATAGCCAGTGGAACATAAAACAAAAGCTCTCTTGGATTTCATTCAAAATTCATGAAGACATAGCTAATCGCTGATTTTCATTGATCATGAACAGAAAAATCTTTGTGAACCTCACTGTGAGTAAAGGAATCTGAAACTATACACATATTAGGTTCTTAAAAAATAGTGGCATCAGTAAGATGTTAAATTTGACACGGTCAAACTACATATGATATGTGGCCTGCATGCATGTAGAAGAGGACTGTAAATAAGATGCCAACATTTGATCAAATTGAACAGTTCAACCCTAACCATAAAACAAATATGTACGATTAAATATCAACCTTTAATAGTTTTATTGGATGTTTTTTTTTAATATATGTGCCGTGTCATCAAGTGCTGCAGAAATCTCCTTGTTCCTCTTCCATGTTTAGTTGCGATAGCTCTTACAGAGTATCAACCTGGGAATGCTAACATCTGTCCTGTCAGAAAATAATAGACTAATTTGATCCAATAATCTTTAGATAGATGTTCTTTCAATTTGGTTGCAGACAGAACCAGAAATAGTTTTCCTCGTATCTGTGCAATTACATAAATGTGCTACAAATAAATACAACAAGAAATAAGGATGGAAATGGTTATTGTCTGTATTGGATCGTGCAATTTGATGCTTTTGGATTTGGAACAGTGAATGTAGGAAGTGACAAGACAAGTTTCTTTCTTTCTGTATGGACATTTTAACACTAGAACGCTCCGTTCTTCAGTTTAATGGTCGTCCACATCTCAGTTTTGCAAGTATAATCTCCGAAAACATGCATAATGAATATGATCGGTCTAACCAGAATTTGTGGTCCTCCATTGTTGAGACAAAATGCTGTGACAGCAAAAATGACTACTGAATACTAAAATTCCATTATAATAATAATTTCTTGCAATGGTGACACACAAGCAGAACTGTGAATGACTGTGGTGAAATGAAAAGAAAGATGAAAATGTATTCACAACCTCGGATAAAGACTCTAAGTGATGCAGCTGAGAAGGATTTTTAATGAAAGAATGTGTAACTTTACTTTTTGTCAGATAAGAATCCAGGTGCCATGCAGGAAGACATCAATGTAATTGTTTCATTTATTAACACGTAGATAATCATTGTTAAGTCGTGCACTGAAAGCTGAAACATTTTAAGAGCCGCTGAAGCAGAAATTAAGGTTTTATATCTCAGTTGTTGCAAAACTTCTATTCCCTTTTTCTGCCTCTGCTCCTTCACTCTCTCTGCTGTTCTCTCTCATCCCCTTTCCCTGCATGGTGCATGGATTACACAGCTCCAGTCATGCTTCTTCTCTCTGACCGATATTGTTTATGTTTCACTCGACCATGATTCGCCTCCCACAGATGTTCTGGAACTGTCCAGGGTGTTAATCACAAGTAACGTCCTCCGTGGTGTAAAGGAGCCTGGCGTCATTTCAACCTTCCCCAAACGTCTCTATAAGGCCGGTGTGTTTTTCTCATCCAGAGGCTAATGAGTTCATTATCACTTGAAACTGAAAGGGGCCCCTTTAAAGTGTCTAAACCTACCAGACAAAATACTTTAAGTACTGGCATCACTCACTACTGTATAATCTAGTATCTTTCTGCACATTTCTATGTGTACAAAGTAAGACTTGCCAGCACTGTAGGCATGTCTGGGATTTATATTAACACTTTCCATTCAAATGTCTCAATAATGTTAATAGTTGTTGTGTTTTGTCTCTCGTTGCCATCGCTGAAATTAGGTGACATTAATAGTTAATAATATAATCGTATGATTTTCTGTCTGGAATTCATTTATCAATTCCACAGTCCAAGCCATGGACCATTAAAAAAAACATCTGAATGAATGCAGATACGATCAAATTGTATTTAACATGAGTTGTCACTGTCCTCCCAAGTATCTTACAGCAAGTGCGTTACACATTAAAGTAAAAACAATGCATTAGATGTAGAAACTGTGATGCAGTTTTACTTCTCTCCTGAAATGAAATGCAAATGAAATGTTCTGGCATTAGTTCACCTCTTCGATGCTACTCACCCAACTGACGGCTCCATCGTTACAGATGCATGCTATGCAGACAAGCTCTGGTGAAACCAAAGTAAAAACATTTCTAATTCGAGTCAATATTCCCATTTCTTTAAACATATTGTTGGACATAAAATGAACAACCACAATCTTTCTCTTTGAGGGTGCAGCCATATGACACATAACAGAAATATTTAGTAATAACTCACTCAGAATAATCAAATTCAAATAAAACTTTGGAACAATAGAGCATATTTGATTTGAACAAGAATCTTGTTTTTTCATGTAAGAGTCAGTCAAGACAACAATCCCCAATAACACAAAGCCTATAAAAAAACATGTCGTAACATGTGACGTGAACATGAACACTGTTATAAACTGTACTGTAGCACTGATGTGCCCCTCCATCAAAGAACACATTTGGCCTGTAGATCTGACATTTAATGAAAAACGTCCAAATAAATAATCAAAGTTTCAATGTTTGGAGCTCAATGATTGGTTTACAGAGTTAGTCGGGTTGAAAGACACGAGCAGCTGTGATATTTGTGTAGAACTGCGGCTTTACAACTCTGCTCGTTGAGCAACAGACAAGAAGCAACCAGAGTGAAAAGGTTTTAATTAAGATCCTTGATGGCGTGATGATGTCAACACAAAAGACGTTGGATTGCCTTTGCGTGACTTTATAAAAATAGCCCGTCAGTTATGTAACCTCCGCTCCTCTGTTAGCTCGAACGACAAGCAGAAGCCACAGGTCTGGTGCTCACCACGGTTCTGCGAGCCGTGCCCGGAAAAGCTGCTCTCATTAGGGTTCATTTGTGATTTAGGGAGCATCGAGGACAGACGTCATGACTATTGGAATTGTGGTAAGACCCCCACGCACTGTGCGGGTCGACAGAAGGCTAAATGGATCTGCAGAGACACGACGTTTCCAACAGATCGCTTAATAAATAGTTACAACATGCATTTATTTGAATCAGACAAGGGCCGACGTTTCGAAGGTACAGCTGTGATTAAACTGCGCTCAAGAGAAATAAAGCAAAACCACATGTTGACACTGATCTTCAGAAGATACCTAAATATATGTACCAGCAGCAGCAAAGAACACACACACACACACACACACACACACACACACACACACACACACACACACACACACACATTTTTAATGCTTTTGCTAGGTGTGAACTAATGAGAGTCTGGACACGCTGGAGTTTTATACGACACTTTTGTTGGAAGTGAAAATGAATTGTGCTATTTCACAGCGATCGCTGCTGTTTATTGCCTACAAGATAAATCACAGCGGCATGCATCTGTTTGAAGTCAGCTATGGGCCATGCACATTTTCATCCATCATCAAATTGTAAAAACTGTTGACACTCAATAACTCTTTTATAGAAGAGCATCCAGATGGAACAAAAGCATCTGCAGCTATTTAAAGGCTCCAACTTGTCACATGTTGTCAATATCTTTATTGTGGTGGAATACTTCCAGAAGCACCTGCTGCGTGCAGGGTGCCTTTAAATGCATTTATTCGATAGCTTGAGAATGAGGCTTCAGGGACGAATACTACTCAGTGGAATTACGTCGCAAACATTCCCTCTGCTGTATCCTCATTTGCCCTCCGTTTCCAGAAGGACCCTGTTTGTAGACATACTGGGAATCCTGCCACATTGTGTTTTAGTCCCCTACAAAATAAGGAACTGGAGAGGGAGCAGCATCATGATAAAAATAATAGTGTGTCAGCAGTCTTGAGCTCATTTAAGCTTTGGCAGGGGTCGCTGTTGGTGTTCTCAACTGGAGTGTCAGTTTTAACTTCCACAATTTACAACAGTGTCTAGATATGAACAGCTAGTTCTAAGATCTATTTATTGTTTTATGTCCAGAGGATCTTTTTGGACTCAGAGAAGCCGTAACAAAAAGCCTGCCTAATGCAAAAGGCCGCACATGCGCAATATGATGCACATTGATAACCGCAACCGAGATGATTGATGGCTGGGTAGTTTTTGCCAAATGTGTTCAATCGTCATGTGGCGTTAAACAACTCTCTGAAAAACATGAACTGTTATCTTTATTTCTAAAGTGGCTGTAGGTTCAGTCGGTCCACCACTTTAAGCCCAGACTAACGTACAGCGAAACATATTGGATTTACTCTTCTTGTTTCAGTAGGACTTACACATATGACTCCACATTGCACACTTGTTCTTCACATAAAAATATAAATCTAAAAAGCTTTCCTCCCACATTTGTGTGTCGGATCCTTTTGGGCCGAGGGAAACAGAACAATATTTCTTCATTTCTAAACTCAGCTGTTAATCATAGGAAACACTTCCTTTATTCACGCTTTGTTGATAATGTAGTGATAAGGAATGACTAATAGTGATGTGGAAACGGCCCCAGCTCACGGAGCAAAGCGCTCTGCTCTGCTGTGACTCTCACAAATTATTTTCTCCGATAAACCGACATTTCTATTAAATTGTTCCTCTATTGTGGGGCGATTGTGCTCCTTTGTTTTCAGTGCCCACCGATCATCACCGATAACATGCTGAGTTACGTGTTCAAACACACAAAATGAATAACACATTTTAAGATCAGTAGCATTTCCTGCTTTGTTGAGCCAAACTTAAATAAAGTTTCTCTCAACATCAACCAGTTAAACAGTTATTCAAACCAAACAGTACAAATACCTTAAGCACCACAACATTATGTTTATTGTTCTTCTTTGTGTTAACATATCGCACTAAGTGCACTGTCACTCAGTATTGAAATGTTTTCTTCCTACGTTGAGGCATTTTAGGACTTCTAATTTGTAAAAAACTTTTATCTCAGTTTGCAATCCAAGTGAAAACATGTTTCTTATTTCACGCCTGAGATGGCAATCAACGTCTTTGAGCAGGTCCGTAGGCAGCGGTACGCAATTTACCTGCCCATTGGAAATACTTGACAACTTGTTAGGATTGGAAAGGCCATTGAAAACACACTCCAAAATAAACACATTTTTGTAAGTTAAGTCTTTTTTTCTTGGTTGGGCCAGGAACAGATGTCCAATCTGGCTGATGAATCGGAACCACCTGAAACAACTCTTTTATCCATAGTTCAATAAATATACCTTTCAACACGTTCACAGGAAAAACATGTGGAGTCACAATACAGGCTCCGCGCTTGTGTACCTGTAACCTGCGCAGTTGTTATTGAGGAGATCGCTCGCCTATTCACACATAATCCACTTAGTGATAATTGTGTTGTATAATCTTTTTTAAACGTTTGCCTGTAGAAACAGTTTATCTGTTCGTAAGAGAGGAAACGTTTCTTAAGAAACCAATGACACCATTACAGAAAACATGCTTTTAACAGCCTGTTTACAGGATTGTCTCGCCAACTGTTCAACAAGAACATCATTTGGTGTGGCTGTGGTGCAATGGAAGGAGACAAATTGTTATTTTCTGTCTTTTATTTGACATGGATGTCCCTCTTCAGAGCTGTTGACTGTTGCTGTTTTGTCTGTACAAGAGTTACTGCATGTTTAGAGCTTGACTGCTGACTGAATAAGGACGTTTCTTCTTTTTTCTTAACACCAGTATATGAGAAGAGCTTAATAAAGCGAATGGGTCAAGTGCTACAGGTGGCAGCGTGATTTATTTAATTCAGTCAGCAGACCTTCACACCGTCCGTCGCAGACTGAAAACTCACCTGTTTCCAGTGCAAAACAAAAAAACTGTTCTTTGTATGTTGGCTTATTTGAAACTGTTGTTCTGCACTTATACGATTGCACCTATTTGAAGCTAATGTACCTGAAAGATTCTTGCTGCTCGGAGTTGTATCCTCATGATCGTTTGCACTTACTATAAGTCGCTTTGAACAAAAGCGTCGGCTAAATGAACTGTAATGTAATTTAATGTCATTTTAAAAGCATCTACCGGCTTGAAAATGTAAGTATGTACAAATGTGTGTGTTTTTGAGAAAAAATAAATCATGCATATGCTGCAGACCCACTCTTTAAACATGCACGTGTCTCCCATTTAACGTTTGGTAGCAGAAGTCATTAATGGGACTTGTTTCCCATCTGTACAAGTAAAACATAAGAGGTGCTGCGTGTTGGAAATCTGAATGTGCTAGTGATTTAGTGTGTCACTCTGCAATAAACACCATGATTCAAAACCCCACATGACCCCCCTACCGCTCAGAAATCTTAACTCATCACGCATCTACTGCCGACACATGCACCCCCAATGGCCCTTAAATAAACACGCCACATTTGTCCTAACAAATCCTAATTGACCCTCAAAGAATGACTTTGATTTGCTTTGTATGGGATTTTGTAAGTGCGAGGAAGGGAAAAGAAAAAATAAGAAAAGTCTCTGACAAGATTTGGTTTCTCCCGAAGAGCTTGTGAGTCAGTTAAACTGTCGACAAATTGCTCACAGCACAATAATTGAGCTCAAGTGCTGCAGTAGGAGACGAACCCTGCGGAGGATCAAATAACTGATTACTTGGGGAAAAGAAAGTGAAGGTGCCAGTGAAGATTTGTTGGGGGACCAACATATCTGTTTGTGTAACAAAAGACATGGCACAGAATGGAAATTCCTCTAAATCTAATCTTGTGTGTATGAGATAACAATTTCTTTAGGTTTCTTTGATAAATATCTTATTGTCTGCTTTCACTTAAACTTGCTTGAATGGTTTAAGCCGTCGCAAACTACCTGAGAGATGCTCATGACCACTGCAAACCCTGCACGACAATCTCAATAAGTGGTTAACATCAGAATATTGTTCACAGATTAAATATAATGTATTGATTTACATGTTTTTTTAGCATATTAGCTAAGCATATATTTATTTTGGTGAGGCTTTTTGTTTTGCAGATATGATCAATGCAGAAGCTAAGTAAAAGACAAAGAGACCGGGACATGATGACATTCCAGACTTGCACTCAAAAGAACAACAACAAAAAGGACACTCATCTCAGTTTCTCCAAAATTCATCCCAGCTGTCTCGAATGGAACCACTATTTTGTTGCAAAAGACAACATTCAATATCCTGTAACGTGGGTTTGATAGACTGCAAAAGCGTTTCTTACATGTCACATGCGGCGGGCCTTTGACCCTGTGCTTCCTTTAGCATGTGGACCGATGTTATCTGTTGGCCTGCTCATCGTTATGGACTTTACTCTGGTCACTCGTTTTCTTTGAAAGGAAAGCTGTTAATTGGAGATTGGTTGGGGAATAAAGGAACGATGTGGAATAGACATTTTCTTTTTCTGTTTCTTTATTATAGAATATTTATATTTTATATTTTATGACTATAATATAATATAAAAATCAGTGTAATGCAAAAACATGATATTATTAAAGGTTTAAATTGAACTAACTATCTGAAGACACAGATTAACCTGAAGGTTTTAAATAAAGGCATGTCCATCCCACTGTGTTCATATTTCATGGCATAAGATTTAGACATAAACTTGACACATCACACGGAAACAAATGGGCGAGGTTTTTGATATAATAATGTGCAAAGAAAATTAACAATATTTGGCAGATAATAATAAAAGAAGAAGATATTCACAAAGGGAAACGAGGTAAGCCGGGGGAAAGGGAATTAGTTTCATTTTATGGTAAGAAGATGAAGCACTGTGACTGCTTTTTAGAACAAAACCATAAAGGAGCACAAGGAGTGGAGGAAACGAGGGATGCGTGTTCCACAGATTCTCCAGGTCCACATTCCTGCAGTGCAAGGAGGTGTAGTTCACACATCCTATCTGCTCGCTCAATTTAAATATTTTTGCTCTGTTTTAAGCGCTTCTTAATTTTTGCACAGTCTCCAGCCCTTCCAGCTGATCCCTTCCAGATGTGGGTAAGTGGGAGGTGAGTGAGGAAGCAGGGGCAAAGTCACATATATATATAAGCACACACACACACGCCCGCACGCACGCACACACAGTAAAACTAATCCATTTCTGATCTCATATGGGAGTCATGTCCAATGTTTTCCTGGGAATTACAGATACTTGTTTTCAAAAATCACAAAGATGGAGGAGGGAAAATGATCCCTGCAGCGATCGACTAACCACAAACTCTGCCGCACCGGCCAATCACTGTCACGATAAATGCAGACATGCCACGTCTTGATCGTAAACCTCCAGGATTATTTGCTGCAGGGTCAACAGCATTTTGTTTTAATCAAATATATGGTGGGATGTTGCAGAGGAGGTCAGAACCACATAGTCACAAACATGAGGGAATGTCCTCACTCACAAGAAAATATGTTTTTGCGGCTCTTTTTGTTTTGATTGACAATTCATAACCAGTTTCTTCAAATGTTTTGTGAGTTCTACTGCAAGAAACAAATGTGATTAACTGTCAAAATTTGAGAAATTCACACCACCAACCGACATGACCAATTGCTTTTACAGTATATGCAAACCATATCAAATACAGAGCCTGATTTATTTCACTACAGTAATCAAATATATATAGAGAGATAATCTATGCAACTTCACATTATCTTTTTCTCTTCTCACAAATGCATCACCATGCAACCATAACCATAAATAAAGTGACACATGTTCACTCTGATTTATTACCAATATTAAGTCTTTGTACGTTAATATTTTTACATACTGAAAACCAGATTCTGCCTGGAGGGCAAGAAATAAATCAATTATCATTAATACCATTGGCTTATTAGAGTTAAGTGTTCGTTATTTGTTAGAATGGGCTTAAAGAAATCAACAATATGGTCATTTAAATCCCCATTGGGGGTTTAAATGACATCATAACTCTAAAACCCCCAAAGTTTGTGCCTAAATCAACTGCATAATGTTAAGATTACAACTTTTGTCTTTGAGTTTTAACATGTGTAGGTCGAATAATGCAATAAATGAATTGGATTTTTACCCATACATGTCAATATAAAGGGTTTTAAAGCCTCTTTGTCGGATGTACTATAATGAGTAGAGAATGGTATATGTATGTGCCTCTCTACTGAAAATGCCATCATCTTTGTCCTGGTATTCTCCCAACATGTACTATAAATGCAGTGGATGGACAGCTGTATTGACCAGACACTGTCTATAAACGTCTTCACCCAAGTTTTTGTTGATCTTATGTTTGCCTGTGAACATACTGTATGACCACAGAGAAGAAATGCAGTCACAAATGTGTCAAAATTGCATCCAAGATTGGGAGACTGGAAAGAGTGATCTAAGGAATCTCCCATCCATCTACACCAAACTTAATGGTGCACAAATGATGGAATGTTTTTGAAAGTAGGTGAGGCATGAAAGAGCCCATAAATAGGCTACCAGGCCCCGGATTTGGGAGAGGTTCAATGCAACATTACCCCGGTGCAAAACAACACAGGAGCAAGCTGAGTGTCTTCGTCTCTCCTCATCCTCCAGACAGACAGAGTGAAGGGAAAGGCAGATCGACCTCAGTAACACCGAAAATTTCAGCGCAAAATTTATGAGACCCCGCACAGCGAGACAGTCAGGGTGATGCCAAATCCGCCGTTTTTGCCTGCCCAGTTAGAAAACACTATTAGATGCTTCAGTCAATTCATCAAAAAACAGGGGATTTGGGGGAGCTTGTCTAATTTACAGGTCCTCAGGCCCACCATGGAGAGAGTGTTGTGGTTGGCTGGGAAAGCCTGAGCGCCAAAACGGCAGCCAATGGCAAATTGTTCCTTTCTCTTCAGGTCAAAGTGAAACCATTAGAGAGGAAGGGCAACGCAGTAAAATAACTGTGGTCAAAAGTGTTCTTAAAAAACGTCAGGCCAACGTCATGGAAACAGGCTTTTTTTTTGTTTCATCCTCCCGACACATCAAACCAATACTGCAAAAATGCTGAGTCATGTAGTTAATGGACATGAAGCTTTTAAGAGCAGAACCTAATTTCCTCAGCTCAATGGACCCAGGGAGTAGAGTCAGGCACAAAGACGAGTGTGGAGAAGGAAAAGGGGGGTTAGAGGGCATAAGGACTACATGGGAACTAATAATCCCTTCACAATAGTCTGCGCGTCTGGGTTCTGATCTGCACCACAGAAACTCTCTATGGTCTGGAACATTCCTCCAGACTCAGGTTTAGTTCCTCCTGGAGACAGACACAGATTGGCTCTTTATCCTAACTCCCCTGTCGAAGCCAATATTTCAGATCTCATATAGCTCATGGCAGGGGGCCGGCAATCTAACTGCTTATCATTTGGAGATTAATTTTAGACCCCTATTAAAAGGAGATAAGGTGACCAAAGCAGTCCATTAAAATTCAAGTGTAGTTTTCTCGCCATATGTAAGGCAAGAATTAAGCTTCCCCTGAAGACCTTCTCCTAAAAAACTGTCTTGCTAATCTGTCTGGTGCCAGATATTCTTTCCGGCCTCAGGTATAGAGGCCTTGGCTGTACAAATTGTTATTTTTTTTGCAATTCTCTAAGCTCCAGCCAAGCATGCCAAGAAAGTGTTTGTGATATTTTAGATTGCATGTCATTTCTTACTTATTCTGAAAAATTGTGGCCGCTGAATACTAAAAATTAAATTCAAGCAGGCCTCGCAGCTCTAGTGCCACTTAGCACTTGCCATTCAAATTTCATCTGCGGTGTAGTATAAATGTAGTTTACAACAATGATTCTTTTGACTGCATTAATTCCTCGGTGGATTTCCGAAAACAGTACACTCAGTTTGCATTGTCAGTATTTCTTCACCAAGCATGCAACGCCATGAATTGTTGATTGTTGAAAGGCAAACTCATATGTCTTTTTCTTTGGCCCAACTTCACTGTGAGCACAGAAGGACCTGCTTATTGACAGGCCTTAGGGTCTTTGTATCTTTGTTGACTTTTTATTCAGTCCAAATTTGATTAGAATTTTGATTCTTTATAATCCAGCCTCTCATAAAGTGACACATGATCAGCAACCATGTGGCCAAGCGGACCAGGAGGAGGTCAAAGAGTACAGAGCACTTTTTGGGTTCCCAATGAATCTTGTTATTTGATCAGCTGGAAGAAGAGGATCACTACAGTGCAAGAAAAAAAGAGTCTGCACACACGTGCTTCATTAAATTAGACCTGTCCCCTCCAGTGGCGGTTCTGGGGGGAGGGGGAACAGGGGCCAGTGCTCCTGTAACACTGAGCCTGGACCCACCTGTGGCCCCCCCTCCGAACATATACAAAAAGTACTGATTTTTTGCGATGGTCCAGGCAGGGGCGGGACTTTATTTTGATGGGCACACCATGCGGTCAATCACATGCGCGGACAGACTAGGATCATACCATTATGTGAAAGAAGGAAGGGGTGCAGACGCTCCAAAGACAGCAAGTATAGTGGTACAGGCCAGATACACAGAGCGACAGAGAGACGGGAGAAAGTGAAGAAATGAGCGAAGACCGAAAAAGAAGCACTGCACTAAAGACTTGTAATAATAATAATAATAGTAATAATAATAATAATAATAATAATAATAATAATAATAATAATAATAATAATAATAATAATAATATACTACATTAGACTTGTATAGTGCTTTTCTTGTAACTCAAAGACGCTTTTATCTAAAGTGTTAAGTTGTATAATGTTAAGACGTTGGCCTTTATTTATTTGATTTGTTTGCTGTGGTTCTGTGTTAAGTTGTTCATTAAAGGTTTGATTAATGTTAAACTGTGTATTTTTTTGTAACGAAAAAGAAATCTTAAAAATAAGGCTTTTATGAAAACACTGAATGAAAAATTGCTTACCAACACACAAACCATTTATAATTGCTAAATTAGGCTAAAATAAAATGCTCCGAGTGGTACTAAATGAGGAGCCATGTGGGAGCCGTAAGAGCCGTAAGAGCCAAAAGAGCTGAATCATTGAAAAGAGCCGGACCTCCCATCACTAGTATGAACGGTCTGACTAAATAAAAACATGCATGCCATGATTGATCACTGTAGAGATGCTGTAATCAGTCAGGAACATACAAATCATGGTATTGTTTTTGTTGTGCGCGATTATATATACTTAACTAAAAAACCCTTTACACACACTTGCTGCACGTCCAGTGTTTTTTTCAACTGAAATACAGCCTCACTTTGGACCCTTTAGCTTTTGGCATTTTGAACCATGTTTGTAGCTACTAGCCTGGCAACTTCATACCATTAGCCACTGTACGCTACCTGCTGCCATCTGACCGGGTGTATGAAATGTTGTTAACTTCCGTTGCCTGTAACTCAACACTTCAGGCATTTAAGTGGCACAGAAATCTGCGTTGACACCCAACCCTACTCACAAACACGGTGCAAGTGGATGATCTTGTGTTTTATGTGATCGCCGTTCTAAGCCAGAACAACAGCATCATAGTAAGCAGGACCAAGACAGCTCTTTGGTAAACACGTCTGGGAGCTATGTAATAGGGCGCCAATAAAGCCCTTCTGCTTTTTCTTGTCTTGTCTGGTTGCTGCAGGTTAGATACCAGAGAGGTAGGGGGGGGGGGGACGACGACGACACTCACCCTGATGCTGATTGTAAGCTGCTGTCTCCTTTAAAGGTAGCATTTGAACCATAGTGAAACTGTATTGTTGCCAAGGACACATAGTTGGGAAACGATCACATCTAATAATAACATGGGACACAGATCATTAAAAGCCTGAGCTGGTGGAAACAAACATCCCATGTTTGTTTCTGTTGGTAACGTATGAGGATATTAAGCATTTACTTCCGCTGGTGCTCAGTAACACAAACCTAGTTCGCTATCTACCACAGAGTTATGGATGAACGCAATGGCAACAGAAACAAACAAAAACGTTAGGTCTGAGAAATCTCACTTTAACAGTTTGTGTAGACCGACTTTTTCCTGGATACAAATGTGTTGCATTTATAGATTATTGAACTCGCTCTTTTATTGTTTTTGCTGAGCACAATTGTCCCGCATGCAAAGCAACAGACCAAGAACACATTAAACCACAATAACAGGCAATCAATATGTTGTTTGACAGTTTGGTAAGGCCTTAACAAAGCACATAAAATGCATTTTTCATGGTCACGTAAAGACTATGTATACCACTGCCATATGTACAAAACATTCCCAGTAAGCATGTAAAATCAATTTGTGCGTAGACATATTTTCAGACCACTAAGAAAAAATTTTGTACCTCATTCCTTATTTTCCAATGTGCAACTTGTATTTAAAAAGTTCTTGACCATTCACACAGTCAAATGTATTCTGTCTTTTCTGTTGAACTGAGTACACATTTGGGAATGTTTGTCATAGGGTAGAAAGAGGGTAATGTGTCCGCCAAACCACACTACTGGCCAATAGATAGGAATGTAGGAGCTAAATGGTCCAACATTTTACTTACTCTTGTTCATCCCTCTGTTATTTGCAGTATCTTTCCATATTTATTCACAAACACAGCATGTTATGCACTTAGGCGAAATTGCTTTTACTGTTGCAATTATTCTTTCTGAAATGCGATTAAACTGTATGTATTATTGTTGTTATCTGGGTAATGATCACGTACTAAAATGTGTTGCCTAACATGTAGAGAAAAATGAAACCTAAAGCTTATAAAGCGTGAAATATGATTTTTTTTATATTATTATAGTTATTACATTAGACATTTGAGCGCCCTGGGACATTGGTTTGATATGTGGGTACAGTTTCTCTGACTTCACCTGGTCCTAACTTATATATCCAGCTTTCACGTGGGCCCAAGAAGACCTACCAGGGTGTTGAGGCCACAGAGACCAATTGTGGCGACCCACCCCAAAGTACCAAAGTAAAGCCAAGGATATATTATATTTGAATGTGACACTGAATGCTTAGGAAACAATCACATTAGACGCATAGGAGGTTCCTCACTCAAAGAGCCTGTGTTCTCACGAAGATCAGGATGGGAACGAGAGGCACTGGGCTTCTGCGCCTTTTCCCAGAACCTCTCATCCCTCTACAGGCCAAGTCCACTGCCAAGAGAAGTTCCAGGTGGTCTCCAGGAGGCCTTTGATCCTCACCAACCAGGGTCTCTTGGACAGATCAGACAGTGTAATCACTTGTGTTTCAGAGTGCTCAGGGGAAACATTACTGCCCCATTTCCCTTTCATGGCATGACCTCAGCAGTGGCAACCATAGCCTTGAGGTGACACAGACCTCTGTCCAAATAGGCTTCTCTGTTGTCCCTATCTAATTGAAAGGGCAGCAGATAAACGTTAGAGACAAGCTGCCTTGGTGAGACACAGAAAAACAAGCAGAGAGTGGAAGAGGGGTGGTGGTGCCCACCTCCGGTGAACACTATTTCTATTCAAGTGGAGGAGATTGTTGGCGAGATGCACAATGGCGCACAGCCCACCTGAAACTCGCCATGCAATACTTATTTTTAGCTGACCCCTCAAGTTTACATCACGGCCGTACCACGGTCCAGTTACCGACACTCAAAGTGTAGTAGAGGTCTAAACCGTGTTGCACTAACACCCTGTGTTGGCAAGGTGAAGCTGGTGATGCGGACCAGATGCACTGATGCGGTGCAGAGAGCGGCCTGAACTCCATGGCAGCTCATCTTTGGACTTTGGAGCGAGAGGAGTGTGTTTGTCTTGGATGAACTAGAGACAGACCCGCTGCCAGATTCTTTGAGCAAGTGCTCGAGCAGCAACCAAGCGGGTTTGGTACATCAAGATTGCAGGCGGGGGAGCATTCTTGCGTTTCACTTAAGATTAGTGTTAAGTTTCTGAGAAACGCTTGACACACATATTTTTCTTATCGGAAGGTGGTTATTTTATTGTTCCATTAAACACCATGGGATAACTTGAATTCTTGCCTTTCTTGGTGCATTTGATTTGACATGTCAGGCTACAATATTGTTTTAGGCACCAGGAAGAAAGACAGGCTTTAACTTTGCCCTTTAAGCGTGCGGGACAAGTCTTCGTTGATGCTCCGTTGCCATGGAATCTGTAAGACACAAGCCTGTTAGGTCAGTCATGCGCTGTGGTTTACCATTATACAGGCCCTTAACGTTGCTCCATTAAAATCCCTTCAAATTGTGGTTATTTAGACCTTTCAGGTCTATTTCCCTGTAATAGTTTCCACATGTTTCTCAAGAGATATCAATCTCATTCTGAAAAAATGTTTCAGGTAACCAAACAACCTCTGGTAAAACCCCATATTTCCAAAAAACCTCATTAAGTTATTACCTTAAACTGGAGGCTTGACAGTGGGAAAGATTATTTTTACCAACGTCAGAAGTGGCTCACAGTTGCCTGTCAATGATTATATGGAGTGAATTTCCAGAAGGTCAAAAACGTCCACGTTAAAAATTGTTTATGTATTCTAACTTTTTTCTATGTTGAGGTTTTCAGTGACATTTGAAAATACTTTACATTGATCTAACCTGTGAGTCAAGTTCAGTGAGTTTGCAGCCTGCACTGAGCACACTTTGGAATCAATTTTCACCCTATTGTGGCTTATCCCAACCCAAAATGGTGGTTTACATGCCACAGATTAGCACTCATAAACACCATTCATTAGAGGGCTCTGTGAACGCCTCCCAAAGGTCCTCGCCAACAGATGATGCTATGATTTATGTGGTGTGAAACTTGTGGCCACGACAAGCTGTGAACTAAATACGTGGAAGATTAAGGTTTGGTGAAAATAAACACAGAGAATATTGCACATTTGTGAAACATATTCTGTTGAAAAACAACATATTCCATCATTACATCTCCAGCTGGGATTTTCCAGGTGTGGTTTTCATTTGTTTCATGATTCATGGCTCATACTTCTCATTATTCTCTTTTTTTGCCTCAATATACAGTCATTTCAAATCTATCTTATCCCTTCTTGAAACTGGCAATAATATCTCTATATTTTCAGTAAATGAGGTGTGGCTGCTATTTGAAGACAGGAGCTCCTGGCAACAGTTCTTCAGTCTTTCACTGCTTCAGTGCGTTGAGATGGGAGAGAGTGGCGTCAAAGACACAAGAGTCCAATATTTGTAATAAATACATTAGTATTTCCAAATGTCTTCTGAGTCTAAATTAAAAAAAACTTAATGTCTGGGAAATATTTAGTCTTAGGTCTGTCAAGACATTTTATACCCAGACATTTGTGTCCCCGTTGGAAATAATTGTAATGACTTACTAATCCCTTAAACCTTACATCCAGCACCATCATCAAATCGAAATATCAGCTTGCAATACTTTGGTTTATGATAGAATACTTCAAACTAATGACATAGCCTATCTATCAGCCTCTACTGTAGGCCTACTGTGTTTAGTGCTATTAGGAAAATGTTAGCATGTTAACACACAAAGCTAAGATGGTAAAAATGATAAAGATTATACTTCTTTAACAGCTGCATCTTAGCACTGTCGTTTTGAGGATAGCTGATGTTAGCATTTAGCTCAAAGCACCTTAGGACTGAACTGCTAGCATAGCTGTAAACAGTTAGCCTTGTTTCCATCTGAAAATGATCTCTAATATGTTCCTGTATTAACAAACCCTTGTTGCAGCAGTGAGCTCTGAGTAAGACAGAAGAACTTGATGAAATGTCTCACGGCACAACAGTGACCATCATCCTTCAGCACTTCGGTAGCCCATCAGGAAGGAACATGAAGCGCTCTCAGCAGAACTGTAAGCT
Organism: Cottoperca gobio; assembly: GCF_900634415.1. NCBI lineage: Eukaryota > Metazoa > Chordata > Actinopteri > Perciformes > Bovichtidae > Cottoperca > Cottoperca gobio. The sequence continues at coordinate 5,208,055 of NC_041370.1, read as the reverse complement.
TACTTTTCAAACCTTCTCAAAAGTGACGCTATGAGGAGGAGCGACCTTCAGGCCTTCGTCAATTTTTCTCTTTTTGTTTAGTCAGGCCGGCTGCAGGCTGCTCTCCGTCATCTAGCTGGTGTTCCAATTTTGATTCAAAGCAGAGCCACGGCAAGTGAGCCAAGCTGAAACACACACACACACACACACACACACACACACACAAATGCACACAATCACATGAACAGTTATGGGGAGCTTCAACACACTGTCACTGACTTGGGAAGCAGCATCCGTCACACTAACGCCATTTTACTTATTCCTGTCTCACTGCGTAATGTAGATAAAAACACGGAAAACATTTTTTTAAACTTTAGTACCCACTGAAATACTCTGCATCTGGTATTTCTGAATGGGGGGTGTAAGGGTGGGCAAAGGTTTTTAAAGCAAGCCACAGCATAATACAGCCTGGCTAAGCAACAGTTGGAAAGTCGCTTAATTTGATGGTTTTTGATGAAACAGTGTACTTTTACAGTAAATGTGTTACTGTTGTAAGATGTTAAATCTTTTCATAGTCTTTCCATTAAATAAAACTTTTCTTTTGCAAGATTTGTTTCATTTCAACTGAGCAGGGTCAAAGTAACAGGTATTCCTAGGATAAACGTCATCACAATACAGGTCTCTGTTAGGTCTATTCCCCATTTAAAAGTTAAAACATCTCCTCTCTATTAATCTATTTGAAAGAATGTGTCAGTTTTTCAAACAGTCGACATCTCATCAGTTATTTTCACTTTGGAATGAACCTCTTTAACTGAATATGTCAAATACGCAAATACACACACTGGGAGTGAAATATCCATCTGTGCAAGCTTCTGTCACATCCTTATCAAACACAGGCGTAGTGCTGACTGTTGACGCTGCACTCCCTTCAACTCCTTCGGCCGTCAGTCACAAATGGTGGAGACTGATCATCTGAATGAATATCTTCCTGAAAGATAAATGCTGTGACTTCAAAGGTCGGCTCTGCACGCGGTTACCTCTACCTGCCATGCTCCACGGCTAGAAGACCAGTCAAGCGTTCTCCCTTCTCACTCCTGCACCCTGATGGGAGTCCAACATGAAGCTGTCTGTTTTCAACCTGTTCTCTGAAATCTGTATAACCTTCTGACATTGTGTGTGGTGATACAAAAACGGCTCCTTAAATATGCTATTCATCGTAGTCGTGTCATTTTGTTCTATTTGTTTTATGGTGGGTTTTTATGTCGGTGTGAGATGACGACTGCTGATGAACTATGATAATATTTTTCCTTTCCATGTTGTCTTCTAACTTCCTGGCAAGCAAAGTTGTTTTTTGTTTAAGCAGCTCGTGTACCCTGTCAAGAGTATTATTGGTTTGAAATTGCTTGTACGCCTTGTTCAAGTTTGGTGTTTTCTTCAACAGCTGAGGGCATTAATCATAAATTGTGGTCACTCTGATTCATGCTTATCAATCAATTCCTTTTATTTTTGTGGTGGCAGCGGCTTGCCTAATTACATGCTTTCATGCAAATCAAGGTCACGTGAAGGTCAGCCAACCTGTTGGTTCAGTAGCTGTAAAATGCACAACCGCTGAATACAGACGTGAGGACAGACGTGAGGACAGACAAACTATACCTTACATTCATTCTGATGAAAGAATGACTAAAAATACACTACTAGAGGTTAACTGGCAGGGGCTTTTCATGACGGGCAACACAACAACCAGATGATTCAACCAGTGCGTCAAATAAACTCTCATACGATGTGTTGGATTTCAAGGCACTATATGTAAGGACGATGATTTATGGAGAGAGAGAGACGTACAACAGAGTGCATCATGCCAGTACATTTTAATACAACACTCTTCAAGGCACAGCAAGGGATCCCACCACTTAAGTGCTGTGAATGAAAACCAGAAGGTTGTGTTTTAGGTATGATATTGAGAATGGTTTCATACTAATTTAATAATAAAATTGGAAGGGTCCATGATCTCTTTTCGTAACTGTAACCATAACAGTTTGGGTTTAAATGAAGTTGGTTTGAAATAAAAAAGGATTTGACAGTATTTGTTTCTCCCGTCTGCGTTAATAATAGAACTTTTCTATCGTTAATAATAAAATAAATCCTACTGTTCTGATTGAAAAGAAATCATTTATTGCAGTGGATTGCTGATGCAGTGAGTTCCAATTTCATCTGTATGAAAATGAACAGAGAACATTCCTTGGTCTCCCTGCTGTATAAACTGAATACTGGATGGCGCCTCTCCAGACTGGAGTCTCTACGAACTTGTCTACCTTGGCTCTGAGCCACACTTGTGTAACATATCGTACACACTGTGAAGGCAGCATCATCACAACCAGACAAAACTTGGTCTTTTGTACTTTCTGGTATCAAATGGGCCGGCTGAAGGTCTGCATCAGTTCTTCGTTAATGAAAATCATAGTGTCCTCATCTATTGAGTATTTTTCTTTTTCTTTTGCAGATTGCCTCCCAGGCAGAGTGACTCTTAAAAAAATGCTTTAAGATTAATATAAAGCAACACAATAAAACTATCTGTACCTTTCTTTTAATATTTGCATGTGTATTTGTATTCTTGTTTTTAATATGTTTGCATTTCATAAGTATGGCTGTTTGAGGACGCTGAGATCATGTCCTTATACTTTTACGACAACAAAAGATAAAAGTATTACCCGACCAGAATGTAAGTACAGAGAAGGCTTTGAATGACTAACAATCACTGGTGAACTGGGGAAACTTGGCCTCATGACCTCAGTGTTTCTAAAAATCAGCCAAAACATGTTTATTCAAACACCCGGCCTCTTTTATCATGCAAAACACATTTTGCTTTCAAGTCTTATTGTTCACTTCAAATTGCATAAAGCAGCCACTCAGGTAATGAAGGGCTAAAGTCAGCATGACAGACTAAGGATATTCAGTAGGGCATGTTGGCATATTACAATACCCTAATAGAAACTGTATTGCACCCTCTTCTGGAATAAAAAGAGTATAGCAACATAATCATAAAGGGCAGTAATTGAGCTCCAGATTCTGTTACATTATCCTATAGCTGCTCTATGTAATGCACTTTTACACATTTATCTGCTATATCTGCATATAGTTTAGATGCAGTTTATTTTAGAATATATCCTAATATTACTTAAAGTTTAGATGAACCCATTTTACATAAATTACTGTTAAGATTTATACACAAGGTATTTTATACAATATATTTACAATTAAAACCTTCGGGCAGCCTCTGTAGTTGCTGGAGCGCTCTCATTATTATTCTTTTTTTGTATCAGTTAACCAATAATACAAATAAACAATAGTATTTCTAATTAAAGAGATACATATGTATATATATGTATATCAAACCAAATGAAGGAATACAAAAAAAAATACATAAAATGAAATAAAATAGTCAAATAAAAGCTTTTTAAATAATTATTTTCTTTCTCGCTCTTCTTGTCGCTGTCGCTTCTTTGATGACGTCCTTCCTGTTTCACCGTAACAACACGTGTACGGTGTACAGTTTCGAGCTGAAGGGAATAACAGCAACTAAACCTCAGTTTTGAGACGCCGTCGTGTGTTCTCTTGGTTTTTTATTCTTGGAGGCTTTGCCAACTAAGCGGTCAACATGGTGAAACCTCAGTTCAAGGGGAAAAGCTCCATAAACCCTGGCGCGTCCAGCAGCAACCCTGGTGAGCTAAACTCCACCGTTTGTTTACTCCCAATGCTAACCGTTGCTAGCTGGGTGATATTGTGCTCTGGAAAATAAATGTCTTGTGTTATTTTCCTTTTGTTAAAACTATTCATTGACATTAAGTGTGCTTTGTGGCAAAAGGAAACATAATTAGATTTTTACGAAAAGTCTGGCCACTGCTATAATACGGAGGAGTTAACAGTTAGGCTTTTTAAATGTGACATATTCAACTTTGATTACAGATTACAGGTCATTTAGCAGAAATAATTTACAGTGAACTGACTACAGGGACAGTCTCCCTGGAGCAACTCAGGGTTAAGTGCCTTGCTCAGGGGCACAATGGTGGCAGCCCTGGTGTTGAACTCACAACCATCTGGTGTTGTATTTGGAAGTCGTACCACTAGGTCACCAGATACGAATTGTTCCTAAAACTGCATACACCTGCTAATATTAACATGTCTGGTCATAAAATGGCCCCCGAAGGAACACTGGTGTTCCTTGTAAAGCAAATATAATCTGATAACAGGTGTGTGTGTGTGTGTGTGTGTTGTTGTTGTTGTTGTTGTTGAACAGATGAAACTTCAAAGTAACTAAATTACATGTATTTCACAGATCGAGTCAAAGGGGCTGGAGGGAACAACATGAGGGACCGAGCCACTATCAAACGTCTGAATATGTACAGACAGACGAAGAGATGGTAATTGACGATAAAGATTTATTATTATTATTCTTATAATCCGTTGATTGGCAGAGAAATCTAACAATAATATTCCCACTGATGTTCTGTTCCCAGTAATGACCGTGGGAAAGTCATCAGACCTCTACAGTTCCAGTCCACGGTGTCTCCAGGGACTGTAGCCAGAGTGGAACCCAACATCAAATGGTTTGGTAAGTGTGCTTTCTTACCTTTGTGTATGCTGTTGTATGTAACAGCAGTGTCTGCTGACAATTACAGAGACGAGGACAAAGTGTTGCTGCTCTCGCAGTGTGTGTGTGTGTGTGTGTTTGAGAGAGAGAGAGTGATGGAAGAGAAGGTGGAATATTGCACGCAATGCTTTTATAACTGATTAATCATTTGAATGTCAACGTTATGACTGAAGCTTAGAACTATTTTGTACCACCCTATGCAGATCAGGATTGTATTAATGATCTTACAGAAAGATGGAGGTTACAGTTGATACTGGTAGCATCGTCTCCACCATGTAACCAGTTACAAGCTTGTGAAAAATGAGAACTAACGTGTAATTAGCCTTCATTAATGTAGCCTAATCATGCACGATGTTCCTTCATTTGTTCTGCCTGTTTCGCTTGAGTAATCAGCGCATGTTACTGTATGCAGTGCAGTTGCGTTTTACAAAGTGAGCGAGCACCCTCGACTTTATCTACGATGTTTCCATCTTTGGCATCAAATCCAAAAATGGGTAGTCGCATTAGTTCTTAGAAGGTTTGGTAAAGATGATACGTTCATCACCATTCACTAGTTCTCTCCATTTTGTACTCGCAGTAACAATACCCTTGTGTACTAATACGGCAGCTTGAGTACCCTGATATAACTAATCAGTGACTGTGGGGGGGGGTCGGGTAGGTAGAGACCTATAAGACAAAGGGTTCAGAAATGGGAAACTGAAGTAAGCGGTTTGAATGTACACATTCTGTATTTCAGCAAATACTCGTGTGATCAAGCAGTCGTCCCTCCAGAAGTTCCAAGAGGAGATGGGAGCCGTGCAGAAGGATCCATATCGTGTCGTGATGAAACAAAGCAAACTCCCCATGTCCCTCTTGCACGATAGAGTCAAAGCACATGTGAGTATAAAGAGCAGACAGCTCTTCTTACTGTAAAAGAGTTCTGTTTTTATGAAATGTGTTATGCGTACACTGGCCTATAAAGCTATTGTTTTACCTGGCTTGTATTATTCGATCCAGAAGAGAATGATACCTGTTTTATTCAATGGCTTGTTTCTTTGGATTTTATGATGTGAGAAGAACATGAGGTCTCACTTTAATCCTCGTTCAATTCTCAATCTGCCCCACTGAGACCCTGAGTGTCCTGGCACCGCGCTTGGCTTGGGAGAGTTGCACTCTGCCAGGCTTTAACTTGTCCAACACATTCTACTTCTACTTGTTCTTTTCCAACATATTGGCTCCGTTTCAGCCTTTTAAATGTGTTTCTATACACTGGAGACCCTCATGGATGTGAGACCTTTCTCTGAGATCGAAGCCGTTAAAGATACTCATTTCTTTCCTTTACATTTTCTAATTATTGATTGACATGTTGCCATGACAGCACCTGTTATATTGCGATCACCATCTTATCATTAATAACATTCAGTTGTCCAGGGAAATGTTTTTTTGTTGTTTTTTTAAAGAACCGGGAGCCCTTTAATAGATCCTGGCAGATAGTCGAGCAAGCTGAAGTCATAGACGCCATTGTTTCAGACAAACCCTGTAAACTGTTTGTCCCCCTTCACCCCTCACGCCAGTGTTGCAACAGAGGAATGACTCGTGATGAAAACTCATCGGAACACTTAATGAGCACTGGCTTGGCTGTTTCATTGGCTTAGTTGGTGCATATTTGGGTGTTTTGTTTACTTAACTTGTTTCCTGATTTATGTCTGAAACCCCTGGAACGACTGCATCACTTTGACTCTATTAAAAGTAGTTGTAACACAGACAAAACAATGTTCCTCCTGTTGCCCTTATGTCTCAATACAACATTACTGTATTGTGTCTCATCGGCTATCACTTTAGAAATCCATAGGTAACTTGTGGCCTCGTGTTGTCGATGAAGAGATGTTGCCCAAACCCTCAAGTCACAAAGATCCACTGATAGTATCCACCATACTAAAGAACACTAATATATAAGAGAGTCTTAATATATTCGTAATGACGGAACAATTCAACTTCAAGCACGTCATTTCTAATAGTTTATTTGGATGTAGGTCTGCTCTAGGCTGAATATGCACTATGCTGCTTTATTATGCAGGAACAGAAAAGTTACGTAACATCCTGAATGAAAGATCTCTTCAAATCACTTTCCCTAATCTCTTAACAGAACTGGTCTCTCGTGTGGCTTACTGCCACAGCTGTCAGTCTAATCTTTGTCTTTGTTTCTCCACCTGCAGAACTCCAAGGTGCACATTCTGGACACGGAGGGTTTTGAGACCACATTTGGGCCCAAGGCTCAGAGGAAGAGGCCCAGTCTCATGGTGGAGGATATGAAGGATCTCTTAGAACACGCCGAGTCCTCAGGCCTGACCTACAATTCAGAGAAGGACAAAGACCTGGTGACGGAGGACACAGGGGTCCGGTAAGACCCTCTGAAGATACTATAGTCAATTAGCGCTGCTACGAACAATCATTTTCATTATGGATTAATCAGCCGTTCGTTCTATAAAGTGTCAGATAGAAATTCTGAAAAAGTCCACGGTGATGTCTTGTAGTGTCACGTCACTCCAAAACCCAAAGATATTCCGTTTATATGATATGAAACGGAGAAAAGAAGGAAATCTCCAATTTTGAGATGCTGAAAACAGAATTTACTGCCGTTTTTGCATGAAATTAATCGATGATCAAAAATATTTGGCAATTATTTTCCTGTCGATCCACTGACCGTTCATTACGTTCTACAATCAATTTACTCTCCTGGCGGCTCTAACTGATGGTTAAAGGTAGAAATGTTTATTTTTTCCTTCTCATTTTTGCAACAGGGACGAAGTACGTGATGACATCTTCAAAAAGGGTCAGTCCAAGAGGATCTGGGGAGAACTGTACAAGGTAATGTTTCCATCCTCCTCCCCGCACTGTGATAATGAGTCGGTAACCTGAAGTGTTACGGGGTCGTTCTGCATTCCTGACTGTTTTATTGTAACAGGTCATCGACTCGTCTGATGTCGTCATCCAAGTGCTGGATGCCCGAGACCCCATGGGAACGCGCTCCAAAAGCATCGAGAATTATATGAAGAAAGAGAAATCCTGGAAACACCTGATCTTTGTTCTAAACAAGTGTGACCTCATCCCCTCCTGGGTCACGGTAAGACATTCCTAACATGTTTATTTTTGGTTGGAGTGGTTGTATCTGTTTTTATATTTATATTAATACTGTGTGTCTTTGTCTCCCTTCATGTTGAAACAGAAACGGTGGGTGGCGCTTTTATCCCAGGAGCACCCGACTCTGGCGTTCCATGCCAGCCTCACCAACTCGTTTGGTAAAGGCTCCCTCATCCAGCTGCTCAGGCAGTTTGGAAAGGTGAGCTCAGGCCTCAAACTCAAAATCTTCAAAGCCATCTTTCATTTGTCATGAGCAGAAAAAGCATTTACCGACTCAATAACAATCCCACATACCATACTTGGATATTCAAAGTGCACCACCTTGTGATTTGTTGACAGCACCAGCTATCATTTAGGAGGTTAGTGTTTGGGGTTCCGTTCTCTGACGTCCTTATCTTTTGCCAAATCCAAAAGTAAATGTAGTGTAATGGATTGAGATGGTTTATACAGTATATTCATTTATACAGTATTATTAATTACATAGATTTGACTTTAATGACAATTCATTAGTTCTTAATACTGTGTACAAGGACATGTTTATATCAAAGCTGCTTGTTCTCTTTATACATGAACCAGAAGAGGGTTGAGCATTGTGACCACATGCAAGATACTCTGGAAGCTGTCATTTTCTATCTCTGGCTATATTAGGCCACATGCTGCAATGTACAAACATTGTTAGAATATATGCATCAATGTGATGAAGATTGTCACATAATTAAATGTCAAATAACATTTCTTTGAGATATTTCATCTAAAAATAGTTCCGTAATCAAATTTCTTCCAAAGCCCTCACTACATTATAATGTATGTATATATGTATGTGTACACTTGCACTACACTTGCACTACACCTGAACTACACTTGCACTACACTTGCACTACACTTGAACTACACCTGCACTACACCTGCACTACACTTGCACTACACTTGCACTACACTTGCACTACACTTGCACTACACTTGCACTACACTTGCACTACACTTGCACTACACCTGAACTACACTTGAACTACACTTGCACTACACCTGAACTACACCTGCACTACACTTGCACTACACCTGAACTACACTTGCACTACACTTGCACTACACCTGCACTACACCTGCACTACACTTGCACTACACTTGCACTACACTTGCACTACACCTGCACTACACCTGCACTACACCTGCACTACACCTGCACTACACCTGCACTACACTTGCACTACACCTGCACTACACTTGCACTACACTTGCACTACACTTGCACTACACTTGCACTACACCTGAACTACACTTGAACTACACTTGCACTACACCTGAACTACACCTGCACTACACTTGTACTACACCTGAACTACACTTGCACTACACTTGCACTACACTTGCACTACACCTGAACTACACCTGCACTACACTTGCACTACACTTGCACTACACTTGCACTACACCTGCACTACACCTGCACTACACCTGCACTACACTTGCACTACACCTGAACTACACCTGCACTACACTTGCACTACACCTGAACTACACCTGCACTACACCTGCACTACACTTGCACTACACTTGCACTACACCTGCACTACACTTGCACTACACCTGAACTACACCTGAACTACACTTGAACTACACTTGCACTACACCTGAACTACACCTGCACTACACCTGCACTACACTTGCACTACACCTGAACTACACTTGAACTACACTTGCACTACACCTGAACTACACTTGCACTACACCTGCACTACACCTGCACTACACCTGAACTACACCTGCATATGGAACATGTTTATGAAAGCGTGGCTTAAAAGAGCTGAAAAGTCAAGAAATCAAAAGGATTATTAATTACATAGATTTGACTTTAATCACAATTCATTAGACATTTGATATTCCAATGGTTTGTTCTTGCTAGATGTAATATTGGAGAAAGATTCAGGATTTGCAAACTTTTTTCTCTGTTGGATCACATTCACCAACAGTTGTTCCAAAACAGCCGTCAGAGTTTATAAATAAATATCTCTTGTTTTAAAAGGTTTGGTGACACATTCCTGTGTTTTGAACAAACATTGTAGTTCTGGAGTGAGGACCAGTTCACTTGATTAATTGCTAATGGCAACAAGGCCCCGTCTGAAATGACCTCCATGGAAACACAATGTTCTGACTTTATTTGTCGACTCCCACAGCTCCACGCAGACAAGAAACAGATAAGTGTGGGTTTCATTGGCTACCCTAATGTGGGAAAGAGCTCAGTCATCAACACACTGCGGTCTAAGAAGGTCTGCAACGTGGCCCCCCTGGCTGGAGAAACAAAGGTAAGATTCAAGTGTCATCCCAGCCGTGCAAATACTTGTAAACCTGTGACGTTTGCATTTACACTTAAGACGATGTAACGCCGAGAATATAGAACATGAAAAGAAAAGCTCCGACCGGTAGTAGTGGGGAGGTGAGGTGAGGTGAGGTGAAAAGATGCACCTTCCTCTCCTTAACTTTATAATTGCTGATCGCTGCACCAACAGAAGTAGTTGGCTCAGAGTGTAACTATATAACTGAAAGTCTAAGGGGAGGTCTAACGAAAGAACAACAACCACGTTATCCTTCATTTCCTCTCTGGGGCGGCTCATCCTGTTTGGAAACGAACAAGCGGTCTGAAAACCCCCAGTGTCCACAAAAAGGGTCAAAGGCAGAGGGAGACTTTCTTTTTGCACACTCAGCCAATGAATCTGATGGGCCTGTGGCCAACACTACTTTATTTCCCACCTTGACGTCACCGCGTACTCAACGCTGTTTGAAAGCAAAACAATCTCCTGATCCGCAGCATCGCTGTGACCCTCGCTCATCCTTTTCTTATCATGTGTGTTTATGTGAAAAGTTACATTACAGTCCCTCTGATGAACCAAACATGGGAGACAAGAAAGGAAGCTTTGCTCTGACAAAAGATTCTTCTCTTTCTCTCTTTTCTTGTATAGTTAACTTCTCTTTGTACGTCATTAAGTTCAAAACGAGGTTTAACATCTGATGTGAAGCTGAAATAACTCGATCATGCAGACAACATTAACCTCTTTCCTCTTTCAGGTGTGGCAGTACATCACTTTGATGAGGCGCATCTTCCTCATCGACTGTCCTGGCGTTGTCTACCCTTCAGACGACAGTGAATCTGATATCGTCTTGAAAGGAGTGGTAAGTCTTTCATTTTCTTCCTTTGTGTCTCATCTGTTTCACATACTTCTGCTACCGCCCCGATACAATGGAGGTGAATTAAATTTCATTTGTGCTCCTCGTAGCACCGAGAAACGGCATCTGACAGCTCGAGTGCGATGAACAAAGAGTTGGAAGTGGATTGCTATTGCTAAGACCCGGCTGTTTAAAGAAATGCTGCAATCAGCTGTTTTATTCTGATCCTTCAGATCCTTGGTTTAACACGTAGGCCGAGCTGTCCCCGTAACTGAAAAGGTTGCAGGTCCGTATCTTAAATTGCCTGCCTTGTGTATCTTTCGCCTCTTCATAAAGGTTCAAGTGGAGAAAATCAGGAACCCTGAGGAGCACATTGAGGCCGTACTGGAGCGGGCCAAGCCAGAATACATTCGGAAGACCTACCGCATTCCCACTTGGACCTCTGCTGAAGACTTCCTTGAGAAGCTGGCAATGCGCACTGGGAAACTTATGAAGGTCTGAATGCTAAATATTTCATGAAGTGCAACAGAAAATCCCTAAGTAATGCATATTGTCTACTTTTGGCTTCTTGCTAAATAGCAAAGTGAACCGCTAGTTTTAAATCCTAAACTGGATCCATGTATTGTTGGTGTTGTACAGGGCGGGGAGCCAGATCTCTCCACCGTCTCCAAGATGGTGTTGAATGATTGGCAGAGAGGACGTATCCCCTTCTTTGTGAAACCCCCTGGACCGGAGGGGGATCAACAGGTAAGAGTTTACTGAACTCTCCACCTCTGGGTTGTTATGTTCTTCTTTCAGTAAATGATGTTTTTTCTCCACACCACCCTGTGCCTTATGTCGTCGACCTGTGTTTCTTGTTTCGGTCATTTTTCTAGGACAAGGAGCCTTTGCCAGTTAAAGTACCCTCAGAGGTAGTTGAGAGTGTGCAGGAGGAACAGCCAGACCATCCGGGGGCCGTCTCAGGAGGAACACGAGGAACAGCAGCGGCAGCAGCAGCGGCAGCAGAGACAGAAGGAGCAGGTCCAGAAGATTCTGTCTAATGTGCGACAGAACTTTGGCAAGATCAATGTGGCACCTGAGTTCACCGAGGAAGACTTGGTTCCTGTGGAGATGCCGGACCTAGAACTGTCTGACCTCTCTGGCTCTGACGGCGAGGAAGACTGTGAAGAAGAAGAAGAAGAAGAAGAAGAAGAAGAAGAAGAAGAGGCAGCAGCAGCAGCAGCAGGAGGAGGAGGGTGGGGAAGAAGACGGGACCCAGGTTGAACCAGCCGATGGGGAGACCAAGGACCCTGAGACCACGGACCCCGAGCCCACAACCGCTCAGACTGGCAAAGCAAAGCAGAGTCCCCGTGAGGTGATTCGTCAGCTGGATGAGAAGATCTCTAAGTACAAGCATTTCCTGGACCGGGCCAAATTCAAACGCTTCTCTGCAATCCGGTCCGTCTACACTCACGCAAACCTCACTTACATATTTCCTTTGTGTATTGCCCCAATTCCTTTTATTCAGTAAAGTAACATGAAGTTGTCGGGCAGAGAGATGCCGTGCATTGTAGGCGCTCAGCGCTAACCGGCCTTGAAGCCCCTGAGGACGAGCCGTCATCAGTTTTACTCTCGGATCAGCTGTTTACATAGCGTTTGCATGTTATCGTGTTCTTTTAATCTCTTGTTGAATTTCAGCCCACACACACTGAAGAACAGAGTCATAGATACTCTGAGCCAAACTAGTTTTGCTCTGCTGGGTAATGATCCATGCTTTTCTTCTGTCCACAGGATACCGAAGGCACTTTCTGACAAAGCGTTCACAGACATCAAGACTAAACAAGCGGCAACAGCAAAGCAAGCCCAGAATAAAGGTAGTCAATCAACGTGTTCGTCTCTTTTAGTGCTCAATGTTTCCTTTTTTTTTACTTTTGTATTTGTATCAGAGTTGGTTAGGGTTCAAGAAAACTTTCAAGGTTTCTCAGAAAACAAAGCACAAGTATGCCATCACACTGGTTTTATGATGTATTTCCCCGTGTTTTATACAGAAACACATGAATACTGATTTGTACGGTATTTGCCTGTAGCCATACAAATTGGACGGGTCAGGTTGATGTTGAAATCCAGCCAGGCACTGACAACACATTTGTCAATTTTTGTTTGAAATCAGATGCAAACCAGAGGAGCAATAAGAGGAAAGCTGAGGAGGAAGATCAGTCCACCCAATCCCGCAAACTGACGTCCAAACAGGTACGCAGTGTTTGTTTTTAGATCTCTCCGGCTCGACGCATTAGGCGAAAGATTCCTCTTAATGATGTAACGGCAACGGAGATGGAAAGCTAATTGTTTTCCCTCCCCTCTGTTCTCTTTATCTATCTCCACAGAGAAGAGCGATAGATCGTGCTCAGAAGACGAAGAAAGTCGGCGTGCGCTATTACGAAACGCACAATGTCAAGAACAAGAACAAGAACAGAAAGATCCCGGGGTCAGCCGCAGAAGGCCAAAGGTCCAAAAGATCAAAGCATTAGACTGGAGTCGTAAAACACAACATTTGTAATAAACTTTATTTAAACTAGCTAGGAAGGCCAAGTTTTTATTGAGAGTGTAGTTGATGGAAGGGGGGAACGCTAACGAAGCGTTACATGGTCTTCATCAAGCGGCCACTTTGATGCCTTGTCTTAATGACTTTCTTTTCCTGTTTAACCCAGAACTGCTTTTGAATGACATTGCATTCATCATTTACAGGTGTAATGTTCTCTTGATGTTCAAGAGAAATGTACAGTCACTGTTTGAACTGTACCCGTCATGCCATGCTGTAATAAAAACACTCGCTAATTACACTCACTCAAGTTTACTTTGTCTAATCTCATTTAGAACCAAACAAAAGACACATTCTGTCACGGGGGAAATAGAAAGTCAGTTCTTGTTTGGCGAAGTTACTTCCTTGGCGTAATGATTCCTTCCAGTTGGGTCTGAATAGGAAACAAAAATATTAGAATCTTAGAAAGGGAACAAAGCTACTATTGGTGAAGAGATTTGTCTTTGTCATTATGAACCCTCACCTTAAGCTGCAGGTTAGTTTTCTTCAGGAACTGAATCTCATCAGTGTGCTTCTTCTCCTCCACCTGTCGCTTCTCAGCTTCTCTCTTTTCAATTGCATCACATTTAGCTTTCTCCACATTCCGTTGCTTCTTCAGTTCTTGTTTCTCATCCTCCAGATCAGAAATCTAGGTATGTGATGAGACACACTTGTAAGTTTGTTCCAGACGCAGGACCAATTATGTAAAGAGCACTAGCACTCTTACAGAGCAATGGTGCTCTCTGCTGGATATATCTCTTACTGAACTATAACTATTCCTCTGTCTTTAGATGAGTGGAAAAGTCTAAATATTAAATCTCTTATCTATGAGTTGTTGTAAAACAAGTCAGATTTGTGGCTCCTGGTTTCCATCGGTTGTTGTAAGTCATAACAAATAAGTAAATGTTCTTACTCTTTTCTCCATGTCAGCCTTGCCCTGCTCGACCTGCAGTGCTTTCCTCATTCCAAAAGCCACGCTGCTCTCGTACAGTGTCTGGTAGGCAGCAATAGTCATTTGAATCTCATCTCTGACCCTCAGCAGCACCAGACCCCTCTCAGCACAGTTGATGGTCACCTGTCTGATTAGCTCATCTTAAAGAAATGGGAGGATCAGACAGTTGAGTGGATGTTGGTCGGTGAAAATGTGCCATAATTGGAATATTGGAACATTGTTCCATCAGAAGAAAGCTTAATGAAGATATAAACACAGCCATGTTGATCACAAGCTTACTATAATACGTGGCCTTTAGGTCTGTTTATGTCTGTATGTATCATCATTGTAACCTCAGTGATCACCAGTCCTGCCTCATCCTTACCAAAGCACTGGGAATAGAGCTCCCTGCGGACAGGGCAGATTCCTGTTTCTCTGGCCTGCCTTTGCTGCAGCTTTATGTCCAGCTGTTCCTCAAGGTGAATAACATCTGCTCTTGTACACGGTGCGCTGGACACTTGCTGCACCCACAGTTGGGTTCCCTCCATCCATTCCCTGCAACAATAATAATAAGAGATAAATGAGAGTGTGGTTTGAACTATTTGAGCAATATGTTGTTTATGGGGAGAGCTATACCTGGGTGGAAGGATGTTGCTCAGGATCTCATCATTTTCCTGCTTGGTGGCTTCAGTAGTGGTTGATTTGGGTTTAGGGGGTGGTGGAACCGGGAGAGTGTTCTCAGGCTGCTGAGGGCTGACTCTCAAAGGCCGTCCCTATAGTGAAAAAATAGTTTTATTTGTAGTTTATGTTACACGTTGTATTTTGCAGGTACTTAATGTTCCTGATCATAATTCAATTATATATTTTTTACGACTGACAGTATTAACGTCAGTAGTACAGTCATGATGATGTTGCCACACAGAAAATGTCCATGCTTCTGCAGGCAATGAGTGCCCCAAATGTTTTTTCCCCCTGTTTTTTCCAGAGTTTCCAGATAGATAGATCCTTTATTGATCCCGAGGGAAATGTAGGAATCCAGTAGCTTAAAAGACATGACATTACACATCTGCCCTCCCTCCATTAAAAAGTAAGTAAAAATAAGAGATAAAGGCTGTAAATTATAAATACAAAAGTAAAAATACAGACGGTTGTAAATAAATACAAAAATACACTGATACAGACTTGCATCACCTTTTTAAATAAAACTAAATGTGAATAAAATCGAGCTCGTTGCTGTAAAACACCTATTGGCTTTTGAAGGTTTTGTAAATTAATATATAACATTTTTAGACATTAATCACTCAGGTCTAACATTAAGTTTTTTCTGACTCGTTTGTAAATAATATATTCTTTTCTGTTTTTGATGTTCTGTATTTCTCCTCCTTGCCTGCCTCGCACCACTTCAACCCTTAATCCGACGTTACTTTGACCAGGTAACTTTAACTCATTTGTGGGTGGTGTTACTTGGTAAACTCACCTTTTGCGATTTTCTGTCTGAGCTTTTGCTGACCAACACTGGATTGTCGTATTTCAGGAGAGACTCGGCTGGTGGAATCATTGTGTGTTTACGATGGAAAATAATAATAAAAAATATATACATTCAACCAGAAGCTCCTTGCTGTGGGTTTCAGTTAAAGAAATATCCGTGTTGTTGCTGAAAAAAGTTCATGCTCGCTGTTTGGGTTGTCGTGACAACAGCGTCCCGGCGTTCCATTTTAGTTTGTCCGACTAGGATCAGCGGTTTGGTTTACACATACACAGTTTCTTTTTGGTGACTTGTTATAAATATATTATAATTAGGCTTAACGTTAATTAACAAAACACAAGAAGACACCTGAAGCGCTGCTGGGTTTTTAACTTGGTGTGAGTTTAATTGTACGACTTACAATGTGTTTAAAGAGAGTTGGGTGTTTTAACGGAAATATTTATAATAATTAAAACAAAACATCACAGGCTTTATTCACGATACCGTCAATGAAAGACGCAGTCATACGGAACTAAAGGAACAAGTAGGTAGCGACCCTACCGACATAAATTCTCGGTACACCACAGGAAACGGATGTGTGTAAATTGAGCGTAACAGTCGAAGTTTGTAATAGCTAAATTTTTGAGTTAGCTTTTGTTTTGTACATGCTTTTTGACGGATGGCGACGTCTGTTTAGTTACATATCGATTGGATTAATATATATATATTAGAATGACCAAAGAAAAGCGACACAGAAGAAGGGAATCTCCGGAGCGGGAGCCTAAAGTTAAGATAAAGCAGGAGCAAGTGAGCCCTGTTAGGCCACAGAGATCACGCCGCTCCAGATCGAGATCCAGCGGCACCTCAAGTCCACAGAGGAGAAGAACCAGCAGGTATTTTCGATATTTTATCGTCTTATCACTTTGCTTTTGCCACGGGTTTTATTTTTTTGGGATTTTGACAAACAAAACATACGCGTTGGCCAGTGAGCTAAAACATGTTTTGTCCGCTAGCATCTAACAAAAGCAGCTAACGATACAGCACATATGAGCTGCATCTAAACGGCAGTAATTTGTCCGTTTGTAATTCAAATGTCTTTAGAAAGTGATTTAAGGGCCTATTTTTGTGTTCTTCATGTAGATCACCCGCCAGGACAAGAGACCGTTCACCAGGTAGAAGAGAGCCATCTCCCGTCAGACGAGGTAGCAAATCTCCCGTCAGACGAGGCAGCAAATCTCCCGTCAGACGAGGCAGCAGATCACCCAGAAACAGTGGCACTCCTCCCCAACGTAGTGCTGATGTCAACATAAAGCGGGTGATTATGTTCTTAATGATTAGAAATGATGCTATACACCTTTCAACATCGAAAAGTGGCGATAGGGGTATATCTATACCCGTTTTGTTCTTGCACGTGTCACATAAAAAGTGGATGCTAGCGTCTATGTTATTATGTGCACCTTAGACTGCTGCTGGACTGACACTTCTCACTGGCATACACTCATTTAGACACTAGTTATACAATGGCTATTGTTGTGTATTTAAAAACTTTCGGAACCATAACATGCCAATTTGCTACTTCTATATAAATTAATAAATACACATATAATACGGTTTAACAATTTAAAGCTTTTGACATTACTTGGTCTGACTGTGACAGGTTCTGCTTGATATGTAGAGAGCCAATATTTATTTGGCCACAGACATTGGGCCAGCATAGCTACCACAAAGGTATTAGGATATGACAACTGCCTACAAAAGGTAATTATCAGCAAGTATAAAGGTCTCATGATTACCCGTTTGAAACAGTGTTTTTCTGTGGGATGTGGTAGCTATTATTGTAACTACAGTAACTTACCATTTGTAAGTGGCATAAGCCAGTAGAACAACATAGTCATCAGCGTCAGATGCAACAGTTGCATAACAATAACAACTTTTCCATCTTGTCTGTTTGAATGTAATATAATATGACTTCAGTAATAGTACTTGTAACAGTTACAAAGTACATAAAACAGGGTCAATTACACACACGCACAGTATATATATATTATATAACAATATATATAACAATATATATATATATATATATATATATATATATATATATATATATATATACATTTAAAAAATATATATGTTTGAGTAACCTCATTGTTTATAAGGTGATGGAGATATTTTTGGGAGAGACGTGTGTTCAGGGAGTTGTAATAGTCGACATGTGACGAGTAAAAAACCCTCCAGATCAGGGAATGACACAAGATTTGATTTTAGTAATATTTCGTCACTGATTTAAAAACAGGATTGGACAACATTGTTACATGGAGGTCTAGTTTAAGGTTTGGGTTGAATATTACACCAAGATTTCACAATTGTATCTACACAAGTTTGTCCTGGACTAATACTTTTTCTTTAACTGTCTCATTACCAACAATCTCACAGGAGCGGGAAGAGCAACGGGCTAGTGGTGATGAGCGGAGGAGAAGAAACGAGCAGCCAGAAGAGAGGCGGAGCAGGTGGGAATCAGACAGACCAGACAGACCGCGGGAGAGAGACCGCGGCAGAGACCGACACCGAGAGCGAGACGCACTTGCCTCCCAACAAGATGAGAGGCAGCAGCACGACGAGCGGCGCAGAGAAAACCGCCAGCGGCGCGAAGAAAACCAAGAACAGGATTTTGGACCGTCTGAAGGAGGGATCGACGACCCAAATGACCCACCCGCTGACAAAGAGAAGCCCAACTTTGCACTGTCGGGGGCTCTCACAGAAGATACAAACACATTCCGGGGGGTTGTGATCAAGTACAATGAGCCACCCGAGGCTCGCATACCCAAGCGGAGATGGCGTCTGTACCCTTTCAAGAATGATGAACCCCTTCCAGTCATGTACATTCACAGACAGAGTGCCTATTTGTTGGGGCGGCAGAGAAAAATTGCTGATATCCCCATTGACCACCCATCCTGCTCCAAGCAACATGCAGTGTTTCAGTACAGGTAAGAATAACAAGCAGAATAATAGTAATGCAGCGTTACACTTGGATGATGTTGTTGTTGTTGCACGAGTTATAACTTGACTACCTTTCTGTCTGCGTTTCTGTAGACTGATGGCGTTTACACGCGCAGACGGCACCGGTGGCCGCCGGGTAAGGCCTTACATCATCGACCTGGGTTCCGGCAACGGCACCTACCTGAACAACCAGCGCATCGAAGCTCAGCGCTATTACGAGCTCAAAGAAAAAGACGTTATCAAGTTTGGCTTCAGCAGCCGCGAGTACGTCCTCCTGCACGAGTTCTCAGACACAAGCGAGGTGGACGTCAAGGGGGAGGAGGAGGAGGAGGACGATGAGGGCCTTGATGCGTAAATTGTTCCCATCAATAGTATTGTCCGGGTTTATTAAGGTTGATAAACATCACCATCAATGTTCAATAAATGGCCGTTTCTGCAGGGAAGGGAGCGATTAATGGATGTGGTAAATGTGGGACTTTATTACAATAATGGAACAACGCTGGTTTGTATATTCTGTAATTACCGAACTGTTGCTTAAACCTGCCACAACTGTCTCAAAGAAGACTTCCTATTCTCAGGTTGTTTGTGTAATGTCTGTGTGACGCATGACTGATCTCACATCTGACAGTGCTCTCTATACAAAGTGCTCGGTGCCAGATAAAGATTCTTGCTAAATACAATAGTTAATTATATATTTTTGGATCACAGCACTCAGTACAAAGTTTAGCAGAAGACTAATCTCTCGTCTATGTTCAGGCTGTATATGTCGATGTACGATACGTGGAATGTGAACTCTAGATTCATGTTAAATAAGCGTTGCTTATTGTCAGAGTAAAAAACATTACAGACATACAACTTGTAATGGTATTGCCTTTTCTTTTCTTTTTTTGCTTTGTAGCGCAGGGGAAAACTAGTGGATGCGTTTATGTTTCCTTGCTCCAATGCTGTGTATTTACATACTTCCCATTTTTATTTTTTGTCTATTCTGAAGCCGACAGCATTCATAGTAAATTTCCATCTATGTACTTTAAATAAAGACCGTCAAAATTTGGATTGTCTCAAGAGTTTTAATGTCGACGCCTCATCAGAGTTGTGTATATAAAAAAAAATATTTGACTTTTTTTATTTAAAGATGATCAAACATTAAGATTAAGCATTTGTTTAGTGGAAGTAAATATTTACAGAACACGTGTTTATTATTGTCTGCATATCTACTTTTTATTTATTTGGCCTTAAATGTCCCCCAGGTTAGAACCTTCTATGAGCTCTACGCTCTCAAGTGTTTGTTCTTTTCATTTATGGGTCATTACATTAATAATAAAAAAATAAAGAAGAGACATGGCAACAGGTGAAGCACAGCAATGGAAATGACAAAAATAACATGACTCCCACTCCCGCATGTCCAACTGCAGCTCTGACTTGAATAACCTTTTTTATAAACTGGTATAAAGACATAATTAGGAAGAACAAATATAATGTCTTAATAAGGTGGCATTCAGCTTGGGGAGTGTTCACCGCAAATGTAACTAGCTAAATTGAATAATAGCTTTTCACTGCAGAGGTCATGCGAGGCTCGAGGCTGGGCGGAGTACAGTTTCAGTCTGAAAATGTCTGCTGGCGGAGCAGGCGGGTGGAGAGGAGGGTGGAGAGGAGGCGGGTCGAGTGGAGAGGAGTCCCGCGAATGATAGTGGATACGTGCTGTGAGCGGGGGCGGCGACACACCTGGGGAATTACAAGAACAAGCAACCATGTTAGGGTTTTTAATGCAAGTTGTCCAAGACATGCTTTGACTTTCAGCTGCTCAATAAAGTAGAACATGTACACGACAGAGCGCAGGCGAATGAGCCTGCACGAAATGAAGAGGAAAGATCCAGTGTGGGTGTCAGCTGGAAGTTTGTGGCAGGACTCTGTGGCAGTGGAGCTGAGCGCCAGCGGCTCCGGTAAACAGATCGTCTCTCCACGGAGTCGAACCAGAGCTGTATCCGTGGCACACATTGTGAACGAGGACGCGACAGTGCCGCAGACTGAGGGGAACTTATCCCTGAAATGTCTGAAGGAAGCCTGCGCGGACGCACAGGCTGTTTTCAAAACCTTCTCATTGGAGAGAATATCCCTGGGCACCACGGACATCCTGGATAGTTTCTACAATGCAGGCAAGTGCAGGCATGCTGACTGGAGGGTCATTTGGATGACACGCAACACTTCCCAATCACGCAAACTAACCCTCCCTATTGAATCCCCAACACAGATGTAGCAGTGGTGGAGATGAGTGATTCTTTCTGCCAGTCTTCCGTTTTCTATCACCTGGGAGTGAGAGAAAGTTTCAGCATGACCAATAACATAATCCTATACTGTTACAAGCAAGATAGTGATCTACTTGCTATCAAGGTAACTTAAAAGCAACACATACTTGTGTTTATTATTATGGCTGCAGCCACGGATTACAAACTGCCCCCCCCCTCCCCCTCCCCTCCCTCTATGTATCTGATGAGTGTATTTCTGCCTTCAGGAGCAGTGTGGAAGTTACACGTTCATCCCTTACGTAGTGTCACCTCAGGGCAAAGTGTTTGCCTGTGATGCCACAATGATGAATGGTATCAATGAGTTGATGCAGCCTAGTTTCCAGCTGGAGCCCCTGCTGACCCCGCTGGTGGAGAAACTGGTGCATCTGTTGAACAATGTACACATTCAGTCCAGGTCAGAAATCAACTGCCGGGCTTTGTTTGCTTTGCCAAAACACATTATCATCTCAGATGTACACATGCATTTTCTTCCGTTGTTACTCACAGACAGTGGAATATTATGACTCCTCTGCTCTTTGTGCTGACAGTGAGTACTTCCGAGAGTCAATCAGGCATGAGATCCGGATGGCACGGGAGCGGTTCAGCGGCCAAGCCCTGAGTGAAGAGTTGAGCCGCATTCAGCAACGCCTGGACAGTGTGGAGTTGCTCACCCCTGATATAGTCACCAATCTGCTGTTGTCATACAGGGACAATCAGGTGTGTGTGTGTGTGTGTGTGTGTGTGTGTGTGTGTGTGTGTGTGTGTGTGTGTGTGTGTGTGTGTGTGTGTGTGTGTGTGTGTGTGTGTGTGTGTGTGTGTGTGTGTGTGTGTGTGTGTGTGTGTGTGTGTGGTTATTTTTTTGTTTATTAAAATGTTCAATTATTTTCAGATTGATTGCAGAACACATTTCATTTTTATAATGACTTAAAATATTAACAATAATAAAAAGGATTAAAATCTTCACTTTATCAGAACCTAGAAATATTTGGGATTTTTTATTATAAAAAACGATCTATGGATCAACTAATTGATAAAAAAAAAGACTAAAATTAATTTAGATAGAAACATGAATAAGCCTGTTTTTTTTATTATTAAAATATTATTGTTTGATGACATTTAAGGCCCTCCCACATGCCGGTAGAAGTCTGCTGCATGACGCGTAATGATGCGTTTAAACATGGTTTATTTACACAGACATTGTAGCGATCATTGTAAAATCGTCAAAGTTTCTCTTTAATCAAACAGATGTGGGAGACTGCAAGAGTCATGATGAACCTGAACCCACAATTCAGGAAAAGTGTTACATATGGATGTAATTAAAAAAACATAATTAAGATTTAATTGATTATTTAACATTAATGTCGTAATATATTATTAAATGTCATCGGATGCGAGCATGGTGAATAATACATTGTAATTCTGCCCCCTCTCTCAGGACTATGATGCCATAATCAAACTGGTGGAGACTCTGAATGACCTGCCCATGTGTCTGGTAGCAAGACACCAGAATATCAAGTTTAACTACATATTTGCTCTAAACAGGTACCCAGATGGCCCCTACTGCATTCATAATTAGATTTACAAGTGAACACAATCAAACCATCTCTTGTTCCAGCTTAGTGTTGTTTGTGCCGTTCTCAGCCAAAACGTTTTGTTAAAGCTCATCACTGATGTGATCAAATCTTCCAGGAGGAATCGCCCCGGAGATCGCGCTAAAGCTCTGGAGGCAATTCTGCCTATTGTGGATTCGGGGGTGAAGGTGGCGTCGGACATCTACTGCCTGTGTGGACGGATCTACAAAGACATGTTCATGAGCTCTGGGTTCACGGATGAGCGCAGCAGAGACCAGTCCTGCTATTGGTACAACCGCAGTCGGACAAACTGGTCCACATCTAATGAGAAGTTTCAGTTTGTCACAGACTCTACTTGACTTGTTTGTTGCATCAGTATGTTACTGAATCTCCCCCATGTGTTCTAGTATAATCCATCAGTGCTCTCTTTATATTATTTGTCAGGTATGGTAAAGCTTTTGAGACGGAGCCAACTCTTCACTCCGGCATCAACAACGTGGTCCTCCTGATGTCAGCTGGACATGAATTTGACACTTCTATCGAGCTGCGCAAAATAGGTGCTTCGAAGCTTCCTGCTTTTCTTTACCAGAGACACTCGATGACAAATACGTGCTTTGATCATTTGGCGAGAATACAAGTTTATGATCTACAGATTGCGTGCGTCATTAAGTTTATACTAAGTGCATTACACTTTATGTTGTAGGGGTATAAACCTGAGGCTTTGCTACGATGCAATACATCATTTACATGTGAAAGGCCATAATTCTGGCTAGATTTTAAAATACTAATATGCAAAAAAAGCAATTGTTTTAAAGCTAATTTCATCGGCTCTAAGTACCTAGTACATGCAGGAGAGTGTTTTTTATACATACAGTACATGAGCTGCATTTTTACAATGCACACCGTGATATGTTCTTTGCATTGATACAAGTACGTAAACATTTTTTATTTATCAATTACATCCCTATTTGCTCTTTTTGTGCCAGTGATGCACACAGTATGTCCGCACATAATAGCCTAACACTGCTACATTGTTCCTGTTCCACTATCATCTGTTGATGCACATATGAACCTATTGGTTTGGAAATATATTGTATATGTATTTGTTAATGAATTGTTTCGCCTCGTGTTGTTATGTTGGTGTTCAGGTGTGACTCTAAGCACCCTGCTCGGTAGAAAGGGCAGTTTGGAGAAGATGAAGGACTACTGGGATGTTGGCTTCTACCTCGGAGCAAACATCCTCGCTAATGAACATCGCAAAGTCATCGTGGCCTCTGATAAACTCTACAGACTCGACGCCCCTGTCTGGTGAGGCTTAAGCATCAATTCTTGATTAGTAGTAATCACAGATCAACGCTTTTAATCATCAACAGGATGATTTGTGTGTTTGATGAAATGAATTGGAAAGCATTTAGAGGGATTTTGGTTTTATTTCCATAACAATTTAATACGGATTAATGAGTTTTAGCAGCGTCTTTCAGGTATGTGGCATCTATTATGGAGACGTACATCCTGTACCGTCAATTTTCCAAGAGTCCTGAGGTGAAATCGTCTAAACAGGACACTTTTGACTTCTGGATGGAGCTGCTTCTGCAAACCTGTAAACCCACTGACTCCACAGGACGCTGCCCAGTAAGTCCACACTGATCATCTCCACACTAACTGTAACAGTAAAGCCCTGTCCACTTCCACCGTACGGTTAACACGCGCTGCTGTAATACGGAGGGATATGGTCAGGAAACAATGGAGGAAGTGGACAGTTTTTACATGTGGCTGTTATCAAATAATGGTGATACATGAGATTTGTTTTGCTGTTCAGGTGCTCATTCTGGAGCCGAGTAAAGTCCTCCAACCAGCTATTGTGTGTGTGAGCGAGGAGGACGAAAGTCGCACTGTTCATTTGAAACACATCACACCCTTAAAGGTATGTTTCCCCTCCCCCCCAGAGCCAGATCGTTATCTCAATCCAACATTATGACTTCCTGCATTACATACAGAATGCTAAATAAATTGCATAATAAAAAAAAGTTCTACACTGATTCATGATCCAGTAAATGTTTAATCAGATGTGTGTGTGTGTGGGGGGGGGTGTGTGGGTGTGTTCTTTGAGCGTCACTGTGTTTTGAAAAAATACTTCATACATCCGGACTGTTTACTTTGCTTCTCTTGCACGTCTACGTGAATGCAAACAAAGCTGCATGTGTAACGCTCGGTGTGTTAGCAGTTCAAACTGTTTATTCTTCATCCTTGGTTCTACAGAAAGGCTTACACCAGTGGACTTTCCCAGCCTCTGCAATTCGGGGAGTGAGGTAAAGTACAGCACAGTATGTGCTAACATCTCTCAAGTATCCGCTCTGAGTTCTGGGAGTGTTCAAGCCCGCAGCAACGCCAGACGACCCAAAACATGAAGGTTGTCTAGGAAACCTTGGCTGTGTGTCAGATTTCTGTTCTGTCAATATGGTTTCAGGCTTCACCTCTTTTGTTGGTTGGAGGCTTTTTTTGTTGTTGATTCCTCTACTGGCTACTGATCAGTGTCACTTTGTACTTTAGCCTTGCATTGTCTGCCAATTGGGCAATTTTCAGCTGATACACAGAACAGTCCGCTGATAGGTCACTTAAGAGCAGCAAACAAACAACTTTATCAGATTGTAAAAGATTTAGGTATTCTTTGGTACAGGGTGTTGCTCAACAGCATTCATCAAAATAATCATTTCCCCCTCATTTGTTTACTCAAAGCTGATGCCCTTTGTAATGCAAATATTGGTTCCCTAGAACAGAAAAGGGGTTGATGGAGTTTGTTTTATTCGGTGTCAACATCCTTTATGCTCAGAAGAATTCGATATAAATGTTTTAACATTTCAACAAATAAATTAGGGATTATAAATAGTTAAAATATTCATTTGCTTTTTCCTTAAGTGCTTCAAAGATTGATGAGCGAAGCTGCTTCCTGTATGTCCACTACAACTCAGATGACTTCCAGCTCTGCTTCCCCTCTGAGATTCACTGTAAAGGGTGAGTGACTAATGCATTGGCAAAGTGTGTGTGTGTGTGTGTGTGTGTGTGGGTGTGTGTGTGTGTGTGTGTGGTGTGTGTGTGTGTGTGTGTGTGGGGGTGTGTGTGTGTGTGTGTGTGTGTAATTTACTTGCTCACTGACCAACTGACTAGAGACAAACAAACATCATTACAGGGCGAACACACATAATCAACGGTAAATAGGTAAACTAGCTTTGCAGACTAAAGTCTAGTAGGTGGCCTAAATGAGTGTGATGTAATCACATTGTATGACCCAGATCAACTTAAAGAGTCCAAATGACATTTCCTTCTAACCTCTTGTGGTATCTACCACTGCAGATAGATTCAGTTTTGAGAAACTTCTGCTGCCACCTTGATATATAATGGAAGTGAACTCACAGAACTACTGGATCCTGATACAATATCCCAGCTGCTCAGGACTGTAGATAGTTTGCAACTTCTTAGCAAAGAAGTAAAACTTGTGCTTTCTGCATAGCTGTATGCTATGGAAATATTGTTGGAAATCATTTTTGGTAATTTGGGTCAACTGATCCCTTAAGAGACAAAGACTCAAACATTTTACTTTAAATAGTTTTATACTTTTCAAATTTCAAATTGAACATGCAAAATCTGTTATTCATGTACACTTGCAGTGTTTTTTGTTCACTAAACCTCTAAAATCAAATTCCGTTGTTGTGTTTCTCTTCATTTGAAACTGTTATTACTCTTTTAACATGCAATAAATTATAAATAACTGCCAGATATTGAAAGTTCCAGGTATTCTTGAAAAATGCGCAAAAGCACTTACTCACAGGATAATACAAAGCAAAACAAAGTCCAGGTGGACATCTTGAGGTTTAGGTGTTAAAGGGTTAAAGGTGCCCTGTTGTGTTTACATTCAGTGTTTCTCACCAATACTCATTGTGTATTCATGAGGTCTAAAGCTAACAATATTATAAAAACATGCATTGCAAACATTCATGCTTTGTTGACGCAATGTTTCTTTGTGCATTAAAGAACAGCTGTTGACCGGTGTGAAAACGCGGCAGGACTGTGTATGTTGTCGACCGCATACTTGCACTCGTGCATGTCCGTCTTTGTGTGCGCTGTAGAAACAAAATGGGAAACCATTGATAAAGATTGCCCTGTGGTCAGAGCCACTTCTGTGAACTCAGTGGATTCTATTCACAAAGGTGACGTTATCTTCCACATTCTGGGTGGATCCCTTCTGGGGGAAAGGATTTGGCAAACGTCTCCAGACATGTCTGATGTTGTTAGCGTTCTCTTTCCTTTTTAATGGAAATTCACTGAAACTTCATTTAACCACATGAGAGCATATTGTCATCTACATTAACAATGTTCTCTCACTAGCTTCTGCGAGCTGGTAAACTCTCTGGTTCAGCAGGCTGAAGACCCCGCTCAGGACCTGAACCATCAAGCGGGGGGGATACTGGAGGTCAGTCTCAGTTCTCCATTCCTCTGACGCATGTGTGCTCTATTTTAGGTCTCACTTGCCTCAACAAGTAGAAAAGAACTGCAATTGCTGGGCGGAAATCTCCAACGACAGAAACATTCCTGTAACATAGTGTCATATTCTCCATGTAATTTGGCTTTCTGTGTGGTAACTATTTACTTTCATATTTCATTTTAGATTCATTCTCTGGATTTTCTGGAACATCTGTTCTCTCCCCTCTTCACATTTCTCTCTTCTGCTTGTGAAATTCCTCTGGTGCTCATACGTACTGATTCACGCCGTGTTTGTGTCTCTCTGCAGTTCATCTATGAGACCAATGAGAACGGGGACAAGGTGGTTCTGGGTAGAGGGACGTACGGTGTGGTGTACGCTGGGAGGGACCTGAGCAACCAAGTACGCATCGCCATCAAGGAAATTCCCGAGAAGGACCGCACGTATGAGAAACCAACACTCGCACTTCTTCCCTTTCTGGGAGACATTAAGCTGTTCTTTTTCCTCAAAAGAATGTTTTTTCCATAATAACCTTAATGGGAAAGGATCTGGCAGAGATACTCACTGGCATGCTCTGGATCCCCAGTGCTCTTTAGGAATCCTAGGGGAGATTAATGACTGTTCAGATTTCTCATTCTTTGTTTGTTACTCTGCACAAAAAGCTCAGGCCCGTGTCATGTGGAAATACAAAATTAAAAATGTGCATTTGTGTCCAAAGCACAGCACCGTATTTATGTTTGTACTTATCAAACTGTAGCATCGTCAATGACAAAATACTCAAATGGAGAAATAATGTGTCAAATAAGCAGGTGTAGCAGTGATGATCCAGATTAGGGGTTTTTACCAACCATATACAAGACTTTTAGTTCTGCATCTCCCGAACTTAATGTTCTCTCTAACCAATATTAAACAGGTTAGACGTAGACAGCGTTGTTTATCCTGCAACCACAGTGTGTCGATTTAGTTTGTGCTATGTACAGTACATGACCCAACATGATCTCTATCACTATCATATTGGATGTTGTATTGTAGACCTAGTAAAATAAGGAAAACCCTCACAGTCACTTGTATTTATCTGTCTCCCCCAGGTACTCGCAGCCCCTCCATGAGGAGATAGCTCTGCACAAGAGGCTGAAACACAGAAACATTGTCCAGTACCTGGGCTCCGTCAGTCAGGATGGTTTCATTAAGATCTTCATGGAGGAAGTACCTGGAGGTATGGAACGGAAACTTTGTCTTTAAAGAGCAGTACAGGGTAACCTTAGCTAAATCCACGCACACATACACTGTCTAAAGGATGTCTAAAATAAGGTAATACAAATGGTTTAACTCAAATGAGTTGTTGGCTACATTAAATTTAAAAAATCAGTGTTGCACTGTTTTAATGTAATCTGCAAACTAATACTTCTACATGAATGAATCAGTGTGAGGTCACCAGATAATACAATGTTGTTTGGAACTTAGACTGGAATGAAAATGGACTCTCCTTGGTTCCTTAAAAAGTGGCAACATAAGGAAGCCCTGCCCCGGCTTTTAAAGTCTGCATTTCCTCTAGTTACCGTGTGACTTTGTTACAGGATGATGCCTTTATTAAGCATCAAGGAAGTTGAGCGTCTGCCTTGAGGTCAAGTTGGACAGCGGCGTTGTTCATTGTGTAACATGTACTGGAAGCCAGTTTTAAGAAAGTGGGTGTTTCCTACATCCTGCTCATTGAACCACAAATCTCTGCCAACAATGGCGTGATTGTTAGAAAAACATCTGAAGATATGGGAGCAATTCCAATCCATAGCTCGGTTTGATATTGCCACGTGCAGCTGAGAAATAACAAATGACAAAAACAGAGAATTGCATTTTCCAACAGTAGAAATGATGTTTTGTTCTCATCTTTGCCTTCATGGACATGCGAGAAATAACATAACATTTGACATTTACTGCTTTTGTAGGAAGTTTGTCATCTCTCCTCCGCTCTAAATGGGGTCCCCTGAAAGACAACGAGGCCACCATCATCTTCTACACCAAGCAGGTCCTCGAGGGGCTCAAGTACCTTCATGACAACCAAATAGTCCACAGAGACATTAAGGTGAGCGGCGCACTCTGGGGGACAAATGGCAAATAATGAATCTACTTTCTTGAATGATTCCATCCTAGCTTTATGGTGTAAGATAATAGTGTTGGTGTAACATCTCAGTGTGCGTAATCTGTTTTTGCTGCAGGGCGACAATGTATTGATCAACACCTATAGTGGTGTGTTGAAGATCTCTGACTTTGGAACCTCCAAACGGTTAGCAGGGATCAACCCCTGCACTGAGACCTTCGCTGGTACGATGCTCTATACTTGTTTTAATATGTAAACTGATTACAGTAGTTGCATTTTAATCACTTGTATGATTATTTTCAATAGGAACTCTGCAGTACATGGCCCCAGAGATTATAGACCAAGGGCCTCGGGGTTATGGGAAGCCGGCTGACATCTGGTCCCTCGGGTGCACTATTATAGAAATGGCAACAGGCAAACCACCCTTCCATGAGCTGGGAAGTCCTCAGGCAGCCATGTTCAAGGTAAATAAGAGAAAGTTGTTAATACTTACAGATAGTTCTACATGTTAGTGGGGCTTTGAGTAAAAAGTCCCTCTTTATGGGTTTGAACTGAAATATCTAATAACTATGAGATGGACTTCCATGAAATGTGGTGCTTTAATGTCGCTCTGAGGATGAATTGTAACTTTTCATCTCGTGCCATCATCACCTCAAAATAAATTAGAATTTGCACAAAGCATCACCTGTACTGTGTTTAGTGCCAATTGTCAAATGTTAGCATGTTTACACGTTAAACTAAGAAGGTGACAAAGGTTAGCATGTTAGCATTGTTACTGTTAGCATGGTGATGCTAGCTTATAACGCATAGCACTGCTGTGCATAAAGCCTTGTTCATGTCACACGGGATGGCTGGTAGTGATGGGAAATATTCCCTTGAGCCACCATATCCATTGAGTTGTTCGGCTTGGATTATATTAAATGAATGAAAGTCTATTTCTGATGTAATATTTAATACCTATTTGTTTGTTTTTTCGCCACTTAACCAATTTGGATATATTGGAGCTTACATGAAAAGTGATCATAATTAGAACTTGGATTCTGACCTGCTTTTTACAAAGGAAAGTCGTAAATACCATAACATGAACATCGCATCAGTACAGCATCACCGAGCCTCTCAAAAATACTCACAACTTCCGTCGTTTCTCTTTTAAAACACACAATCTCATAGTCAAGACGTTTGAATGAACCTAAACAAATTCCTTTTAATTGTAAATGATGTAATCTTTGGTCACCTTTTCTTCAAGGTGGGCATGTTTAAGATCCACCCCAAGGTTCCAGAGTGCATGTCAGACGAGGCTAAGGTCTTCATCATGAGCTGTTTCTTGCCGGACCCCGACGGCAGAGCCACGGCCACAGCGCTGCTGAAGGACACCTTCCTCAGGTCGTCCCCCCGGAAGAAGGCCAGGGCTCCGCAGGAGGAACCTAAAGACTACCTTTCTACCAGTGAGCCTTAAGTACACCTACAATACACCTACTGCTCTTCTTTCTCACATGTGTTGTCAGTTTTTCATCAGCCAGTTTATATAAATTGATTTGGTTCATACTGAAACCTGGTTAATGTCAGAGATTTTGAACACTTGCTCGCATCTAACCGCAATCTCGCCGCGTTTTGCAGTTGACTACCAACGCAGTCTGTCTGTACCCATTTCCATCCTTGTGGAAGACACCGATTCATTCTCGGGTGCAATCGACCTGTCCTGTTCCCTGGACTTCAGGAGGCACCAGTCCCCCCTCATACCAGATGAAATCTCTGACAGCCCTTCCAGCACCGGCAGCTTCCTGTCGTGAGTTACATTATTGCTGAACAGAAGATTAAAAAAACCTCATGATCTCTGCTTCAGGCATGGTTATACAGGATCTTACATCAGTGGCAAACCACACTGAGCTTTTAGATAGTCTTGTGAGGCTACATCCTGTGTAGGTGTCACTATATCAAATACCAGAGTCTACAGACAACCACGTGTTACTTACCTAGTGAATTATTGATATCCGTATCTTCTTCGTTTATCTTTTCCATTTCCGTACATGCAATACTTGTTTTTCCTCTTTCTCTCTTGATCTGGTGTGATGTATGTCTTTATTGCCCCCCCCCCCCCCCCCCCCCCCCCCCCCTTCTGTCCAGAATACCAGAAGACTCTCTATTAGACATGAGCAGTCCGGCCGCATCAGATGAGAACATCGGTCTCTTTATGCTGAGAAAGGACAGCGAGAGGAGAGCCACACTGCACCGAGTCCTCACTGACTACATCAGCCACGTCGTCTTTAACATACAGGAATCTGTGCCTCAGGTCGGTAAAGAAAAGTCACAACATCGTGAAATCTCTTAACTGCATGGCTTCCTACATAACATATACACATAGTAGAACAATCGTTTTAATTAGATACATTGTTGCTTCACCAATAACTAATGGGCAGTTATTATATTCCACAGAAGCAGTTCATCAGATTGTGCAAAGTGCTAGCTCAAAGGCATTATTGTGTAAATGACAAAGTCCACATAATAAGCCCTACGTCTCTGGATCCCATCCCAGTTTGATATTACACAAATTGTCTAGACTTGTTGTTGCACTGTTGGCATTGCCAAAAACCAAAAATATGTGATCCATCAATTCAATATATTTCATTAAGTTGGCTTGTGAGATAACTATCTTGAGCCTAAAGGCATCTCTGCCGTTTTATTAACATTAGGTTTGGCATTTTGTTTTCCACTTTTCAAAAGCTGTTATGTCCTATGAAAGGAAGAATTTCCCTCAGAACAATTGTAGGCTTTGGTAGTTTCTCCCAAATGTATTTGATGTCAAACAGTAACTTAATGTTTATATAATTATTTTCCTTGTGTAATTGTATTTTATGAAAATTTAAGAGACAATAGCTGGATTGAATTTTTTAGGAATCTTCCATATCATACTGATTAAAAGGTTAGAATATAAAATGTTTTTGTGCTGCTGTGACTTCAGAGGCTAAATATATAGAAACGAAGGTGATTGTAAATGATATTACTGATTAATATTGTTATTAGTGTCGCACCTAAAGAGTTTGAATTTGTCTATCACTAATGAGCTGGAAAAATTAAACTGCTACTATCCAAGCGAAGAGCACTATTGTGAGATAAAAAGTCTTTAAATGATTCCAGAATGAGAACTGTCCCGTACTGTACTGTGATTATTCGTCTGCAAACAAACAGCTAAATGTAATAGTGCCCTCTGTTGACACTGTTTTACTGTTTAATAGGAAACCTAGAAGGTCCTAAGTTATTCAGGGCATGTAGACGTACTCTATCCTGATTTTTCCTATTTTAAAGCATGGCGAGGGAACACCGCTAACTGCACTCCACATCACTGAGCTCATTAGCTACCTGGGAGACAACATCCGCTCCCCGGACAGGAAGCAGCTGACCAGCAGCCTGCTGCACCTTCGAGCCACCCTGCTCTCTGCCGAAGTATCACTGAACCACCTGCAGGCGGTGCTGTTCAGCTTTCAAGATGCAGTAAGTTACTTCGGAGTCGCTGTCAGCTGTAGGCTTAGTGAGATGTCAATCATGTTAAACTATCTGCTCTGTGTGCAGGTGAAGAAGGTGTTGAGGCAACAGCAAGTGAAACCTCACTGGATGTTTGCTCTGGACAATCTGCTGAGACAGGCAGTACAGGACGCCATAACTGTGCTCCTTCCAGGTAGAGCTTCATCTTACACTGTATAAACTCAGTAGTTTGGGATACCTGTTATTTATTTACTCATTATCTATGCTTCTTCCATTCCTCCCCACCACTCCCCTCTCAGAGCTGAAACTCGAGCTGCAGGACGGCACTACTGAAGAGCAATGTGCTGACCCAGACACTCCTGTAGTTATTGTCCCTGACCAGTTTTTTGCGCCAGCAGACACGCAGTACACAGCATCCTCCATATTTGAGATTCTGCCTACTGCAAGGCCCAACTCCCCGACAGACCTCGCCCTTAACGGCAACTGTCTCCTCAGTGAGAAACTGAGAGACCTGCGACTGGAGACCAGCAGGTAGCATTTAGTGGTATTCTAAATCACGTTCATGTTCATGTTACATTTAATTGTGATGGTTTGATGGTCTGCATTACTGTCGTGTCTGTGGACTGTTCTGTTATCAAAGCTACATAAAGTGACATTTGGATTGTAAATGAAAACATTTTGCAGTGGAAATATAAAATCACATCTCTGTTAGGAAGCACACATTGATGAAGAAGACTTTTGAGTTGCACTGTTTTCTGCTGAGTAATGATGGATGTTTGTGTTTCAGCCTGCTGAGTCAGCTCAATGAGAAGGAGAGAGAATATCAGGAGCTACTGAGGAACTCTGTCCAGAGGAAGCAGGAACAGATCGATGCACTGAGGAAAGCAGCGGTCACTGAAGGTAATGCTTTTGTAGATATTATAGTATTATAGTAGTATAGTATATGTGTCACATGTGTGTTGAGAGAGTTATGGGTCAAGGAATTAGGATAGAGTAAAGTAAACCTGTTTTATGTTTCTCCTGCTGTAATATTTGGTTAAAATCTTTAAAATTCTAATTATTATCTAAGAGTTGTTAACAGCTCTGCTTATAGTCTGATGATTAACCGCACAAGCTGCAGCATGACCAGTATTGCATGAAGGGACCAAGCCCTCTTTGGATTATCACTACACTTGCTGATTCCCATCACTGTTTCTTAACACTTGTACCAGTCGAGCCCGACCACGCCTCCGCTTCAAGCTCTGACAGACTGGTTCTCGTCGGAGGCGTGGATCATCAGAGCTAATGTGCTCAAACTTGACTTGGCGGTTTGGATAATGATTATACAGCCTTGCGTGTGAAAACACAACGAGTGTTTTTGTTGTGTCTAACGGTGAGATACAGTAATTTGCACCAGACAGTCTGAATGGTTGTAATCTCTGTACATTATAGATGGTGGATTGGCTGCGCAGAAAGGCTCGAGAACAGAAGTGAGGGCTTTGGTGCGCTGGCTCGAGTCCGTCCCCGTTGATCAAGACACTATAAATAAGGTAAACTCAATTTAAGATCAGCTTTTTTCTTTTTAATCCTGAGGTTGATTGTTATAACTAATCTACACACGGTTAATCCAAAAACCTTTGTGATCCTTTTTCTAGTTGCTCTCCCATGAGTTCACCTTGGACTGTCTCTTCTACATGGCCTCCAGGGATGACCTGATGTACTGTGGAATAAGGTGAGCTGCCGCCACACATCACCCTCACTCCATCTTGTCCATGCAGAAACGTAAGAGGGGATTTCCCTCAGAGATGGTGCTGCAGAAAAGATGCAGTCTACCTCGTTAGTTCGAGTTTCATCAAAGAATCCCCCAGTGGTGTTTGAGATGGCTTGTTATATAACACTGTTTTATTCTGTCCTTTCAGAGGTGGCATGCTGTGTCGAATCTGGGCTGCCATCACAACTCGCAGGAAGATCAGAAAACAGAATGAGGACAGCGAGGACACTCTTCTTTAATGGCTGCTGATGTTGTACATCAAAGGACAGATTAATTGCCGGGCTGGTCCTGTGTCGTCTGGAGGAAGGGAAGCAGTGGTGAACATAACATATCCTGCTTTAAAGTGATGTAAAGCGGGATAGATTTTTAAGTTACTATGCCAGTTATCTTGCCAGCATTTATTTTTACATCTTCTCAGGGTTTTGGCAAGTGGGACTATAATTATGCCTTTAAAAGAAGCTGCCTAGTAGAGTATTTATTGCAAACAAACACGCTAAATATATTTTAATGGTGCCTTCTGATGATGCTGTTTTACAGAAAACTTAGCAGGACCTGAGTTATTAAGTGCACACTGTATTTAAGATGAATGTCTGGGGAGGGAAACCCAGATCGTTTGTACTGTATATCCTGTTAAAACTCATGCACATAATAAACGGGAACCTTTTAAATCTCTCAGTCTGGCTTGTTATCTGCATGCAGCCATTTGTTTCTTACAGCGAGGGACGTTTTTTGAGGGAGTGACGTAGACTGGAAGAAGTGATGAAGTGGTGATCAGTCTTAAAATTCCACATGTGTTCGCTCATCTGTTTTCACATTGTTGACATCTCCTTAGAAACAGCGCGTGTGTGTGTGTGTGTGTGTGTGTGATTGTTTAGCTGTGCTTCTGTGTAGGTCTGCTGTGTTTTAAACTTCATTTTTTTCCTCCATTAATCATTTTTGTTTAGTCTTTACTTCCTCAAGGTACAAGTAAAGTGTTGTGTTTAGACTTAGCTTGAGTAATATAAGGAATGGAAATAAAGGTAGGAGGGAAAGGTCTGGATCAGACCGTTCCAGTGTGCCATCATTACCTAGTGAGATCAGAGGATGTCCATTGTTTCAATAAGCTCAACAGAGACTTGTTAAATGACACATGCATGTTAACTCTGGTGCTTTGTCAATAGGGATATGACTTTATTGAAAGACAAGGCTTGGCTCCTAATAACCTTTGTACTCACTGAAGGTATTAGTAATACTATTAGTAATTGTTTTTTTCTGGCTAGGTGTGTTCATATTCTTTTTACATGGCCTTGTGTGAGTAATAATGTTCAGTATCCCTCACCCTACATGCTGTCAAGAAAGTCATTATAATCAGCTCCAGTGTGTTACAGCCCGTATACAACAGCAACTATAATTTAAAACAGCAATTTCCCTTTCCTGTCTTCATAGATTTATGACATTATGAAGGTTAAAAAAACCAAAACACCTCTCAATTCATTTTTGGCCCAAATACTGATCAGGCGTCTCACAGTGACGATGACAGTCTTTGAATTACCTCTGCAATAATCCAAACAAAAGCAGAAGGTACAGGGTTAATAAATCAAGCTAGTC
Source organism: Cottoperca gobio (assembly GCF_900634415.1). Classification (NCBI taxonomy): domain Eukaryota; kingdom Metazoa; phylum Chordata; class Actinopteri; order Perciformes; family Bovichtidae; genus Cottoperca; species Cottoperca gobio. Next base: position 5,171,951 of record NC_041370.1, on the reverse strand, counting down.
TCCTCTGTCCTTGGATGATGTCAGAGAGGAAATTAATACTCAGATTTTATCAACTAAATTCAATTTGGCACCACTCTTGTCTCCTCACTCCACTACCCTGCCTCCCTGTAATTTGTGTAATAAATTAATCGTCAAGTGATAAATACAAGAAATAATGTCTTGATGTATGACATTAAAGAAATGTTCCAGTGTGAGATTTATTCATGCTAAAGATGTACATGTTAAAGATTATGCAATATATTGTGCTATATTCATCCAGCATTTTAAGGTGAGCCCTACACGCAAACCTACTGCAGGTAATGTAACTGATTCCTTCTTCTCTGATTAAAACTTCTAATAACTGAGATCAACTGTAATACTGTTATCCAAGTGGCTCTCTATAGCACATGGTTGGACCTCACTGATGTGCTTTTTGAATGCAATCTTTAAAATAAAGACAATTTATCTTTTTAAGAGAAAGCAGATTTCTTCTACAAGCTGGCATAAAGTGACTGTTGCCATGTTTAGCATGCTAATGCTATTGCGCTACGTTAACTGTGAGTCGCAGTGCCTTACAGCTACAGTGCAGGCAGCAGCTGTCACTTCAAACTCATTTCCTATTGCCAATAATTTAATGTAATGTGAGTGCAACCCCCCCCCCCCCCCCCCAAGTCTCCCTCATTCTAATAAGCTTTATAACACAATAGCATTAGGATTGTCCGGCTAATAGGATGCAAACTTTTAGCTTTGATCAGACATAATGGTGCGAGCCACTGAGTCGGTGTCAACATGGCTCATGTAGAAACACTGATCTATTTACAATGGCGAGAGTACAGTCAAGGTTACGGTGTCTTCTCACCGTTCACACTGACGCTTTAAGTTGTACCCTGAGGCTCCCATTCATCCTGTTATCATCATCATGATAATAGTCACATTCTCTAATTCCCTCTGTTCTGTCTGGGGGGGGGGGGGGGGGGGGGTGAGGCTAAGCCACTGATAGGCAAATAAAGAGGACTGCTGTCAGGGGGATTTTGGCAGGCTCTTGGGGGGATTGAGGACGCCACACAGGGAGGCCCAGGACCTCGGGGATTACTGAGCTCACCCTCTTCCTTGCCAGATCTCATAGGATAGGTCACCCCACTGTCCTGGTCTCAACTTGTGTCAACACACCCCGGGGGGAAAGCTACATTTGGCCATTTCTTGCGCTTATTTGATGAAAAATGCAGCAGTGAGGCTGCAGCATGAATCAGGCTTTTATTTCCGCTCTGAAGAGTAAATCGTGTCTCAGGTCTTGAGTGCACCACCGCTTAAAGAGCTGGTTAATTACCAATGCATTATTTGTTCTTTTTATGGTATCGTTAACAGCAGAGCTCACTAACAAGCTGGCTGCTGTGCTTCTATTACTGAGGTCTGTATAAAGTGTGCACTCGCTTACATGCCTGCAGGTGATCGCATACGTTTACTACATGTACACACACATCACGTAAGGGTCATTCTCCTCATTATTTCATTGCTAAATTGGTACACCTCTCTCCTACCATACACATGTTTGTTACCATGCATTAGAAGCGTGCAACATGATCACATGACGGCAGATAATGAACACATTCTTTGCATTGAGGTCACTCAGTGCTGATGACACTTTGCTGTGTTGGAATTTGACTTGTACATAAATAGTATGAGTTTGTCTTGGATTACTTCACAGACACTTGAGACTGGTTAGTATTTGTATACATACAGTGATTGTCATTCACAGATTTGTTTTAGGAAATATATATATCACATACACTGCTGCGGTATTTGTCTCCCTTGTCAGGAATTTTGTTATCTTTATGACCCTCAGGAGGAGGAAGGAATAATCTTACAAGCGATCAACTGAAAGCCAATAATATTATCTCTTCTGTTACTCTCAGGCTAATGTTTTTAAAGAATAGCCTGTAAATATCAGCTAGTTATAGAACAGGCCAGACACAGCACTGACATAATTAATCGACAGCTATGATGGTTATAGCTGGACAGAAATATTCCCTCACCAGTATTTAGACATATAGAATTAATCCTGGCTGTAATCCAGGGAGTTGAATTAAAACTAATCTGATGTGTACGTGCATATGCATGTGTAAAGAGCATGTGTGTGTACGTGTGTGTGTGTGACAAAGCTTCACTGGTGCTTGACCTCAAGACCTTTCACCCTTTGTTTGTCTCTGTTGTGTTTGTGTCACTCTGAATGCCACCCATCCATATGACACTGAATCAATGGTTTCTGCAACAGAGGACTGAACTGTGACCTTTCTAGTATTAATGACATCTTTCCAAAGGTAACAAAGAAAAGTTAAACCGGCTAAAAACGGGAATTGCAATGACTTTTATTCTGCAATTTGGTCCAGATAGAAATATCTCAAGACTTTTTTGGTTTGATTGCCATGAACGTTTGAGCAGACATTCATGGTCCCCCCTGGATGAAAGCTACAGACTTTGGTAATGCTCTCACTTTTTTACAAATATCTTTGGTGTCCAGTCAGATGATGCCTCCTATTGATTTTGGTGATCCCTTCCCTTTTCATCCAGCTCCACCAGTTGGTCAAACTTTACACTCATCCAGTGAAATATGTCAACATCTACTTCAGGGATAGACTCAACATTCGAAACAGACATTCGTGGTTCTCAGAGGATTTACTGTAATTACTTTAGGGATCCCTGAGTGCCATCATCAGGTTGACATTAATGGCTTCGAGTGAAATGTGGATTTTTCTATGAAATTTGGTACAGACATTCATATCCCCCTCAGGGTGAATTGTGATTACTTTGGTGATCTCTTCATCTACTGACATTATCAGGTCAACAATTGTATGTGTTCAACACTTAAAGACATTCCCATCAGCTATACTTTATATTTAGTGCTAATTATCAAATGTTGAAATGCTAACATGCTAAACTAAGACATTGAACACGCTTTACATTATACCTGCTAAATACTAACATATTAGCATTGTCATTGTGAGCATGTTAGCATGCTGACATTAGCATTTAGCTGCCTTAATACAGCCAGAGACGGTTTAGAAAGTTAGTTATGGAGCATCTTTGATGCAGACTCACTCAGCTAGCGTGACTGCACATTTGATGTTGATGTTTTCTTTATTCTTTTTCTTTGTGTGCTCCGGTAAAAGCACTTTCTAACTTCCTTTTTTGAGCATTAAGTTAGCTTGCTTGTTCAAGAGGCACCTTGCATGATGGCTGAGCAGTGCTGCTGCTGGTGCCCTCATGTTTGGCCAGTTTAACCTCACTGAAACACACTGAAGGTTTCCCTCCTTACAAATGAAACCAGAGGTCAAGGAAAGGCACTCTTACCCTCTCATTCACATTTTTTCCTGCCTCTGCTATTTCTCTCTCTCTCTCTCTCTCTCTCTCTCTCTCTCTCTCTCTCTCTCTCTCTCTCTCCCTCTCTCCCTCTCTCTCCTCATTGTGGGTTGTCATGGAAATGAAAGCTCAGGGAGGGGGGACTTCTATTATTGAAGCAGTTGTGGGATTGGTAGTAGGCTGGGAGTTGGGTATAGTGAAATGGAGCGATTCATGCACTCATAAACAGAGAGTGCGGTGGAGCAGAAGGGAGGTGGAGGGGCTAGGGGGTGAGGGAGGGAGAGAGAGACGAGGAAAAGGAGAATAGAGAGGGGCCCCGGGGGTGAGCGGAGAGAGGAGCCAACTCCACGTGTTTTGGCCCCGCTTCTAACTGATAGCACGTTTTAGGCCATTACGTCAGGGTCTGCTGTTTGAGACATACTGCTGCGGAATCACATTCCTCATGGAAGACGGCGCAATAGGCCGCTGGCAATGCCACCTGTTGTTGGAGAGGCCTGGAAAAACTGTTCAAGGAAGATCAGTGCAGGAGGCGTTTATGAGCAGTGCTGGGCTGTGTTAATTACCGGCTGTGTTGAGTGCCTTATGGAGAACAGTTTAAAGTAATTCACCTTAAAAATAGACTTGACAAATCCATGGACAGACTGAGTTATGTTATTTATTGGTTGACCTTTGACCATACAGACTTTGACACAGCGAATGCTTTCTGCTGTTTAGCTAGTGGTTTTGGATAGCTAGTCAGTTCCCTTTTTATCAAAGGGGAACTGTTTTTACACATCAAGTTCACTGGGAGTACTATTAAGCATGTGAACAACTGTGTAATGTCTCCTTTGGCTCTGGTGGGAGCTCTTCAAAGACCAGTTAGACCCTGATGGTCATTATGGTTGCATTATGGAAAACATAGGATCCAATGTTTTGGGAGCTTGACCCATACTAGGGATGAAAAGTCAGGATATCTTATTCTCTGCTGCTACTCTGCTACTCAAGTCCAAATCCCAGTCGATAATGAGAGGCAGTCTGACTTCATGTGATTCAGACTAAACAGTGCTCTTTTTCCCAGCACCCTAGAGAGAAACACAAAGAAACAGTGAACGCTCCCACACTCTATCTCCCTACCTCGCTGTCTGTGCTTGCACACACATTTTTCCAGTGTGACATGTGATTAAATCACACTACAGGAAACAAAAGATACGATGATCGTAAATTATATGACTGCTACAGGCCCCCTACAGGTGCAGGTGACCTTTCACCCTGCTGAGTTGAGACAGTGATGCGGTAACTAAAATAGTGTTGCTTTCTGAAACCAGCAACGGTGCAAGTCACCTAAAAACTCTACCGACGATGTCAATGAAATGGTATGTGCAAAACTAAGCTAAGCTAAATGTCTTCGCTAGAATAGATTAAGCAAGTGCAAACAAACACATTTCAACAGTAAATCCATCAGAGTTAATTAGCCTTGTATCCACCCTTCCCTGATGCTACACCACCCCTGCTGCTTCAATGCTACCATTTGCTAAAGGCAGAGATAGTGTATTCAGAAGTCTATAACATAGGCTGGGTCTATGTTCTCTGGGGACATTCTGAACATTCCTGCTATTGTTGTGTCATTACCAGGCTGAGGGTTACCCTGGCCATTCACAGTGGCTGACCTCTAGAGTCACTAGCAGTGCTGTTGGTGATAGTAGATCTTTCTTTTGGAGAAGTGATGGTGCAAAAAAGGTTTTGCTGGCAAATTAGTTGCTTATACTTACTTCCTTCGAAAGGCAGAGCTCCGACATAATAAAGCCACTGGCTGTGAGCACAGTTGTAGCTTCTTTTTCCTGGTGGTGGTGGTGGGTGAAGCTGTTGCTGTGGATTTGGTTAAATGTCTGCGTTTGTGATTGAATCTATGATGCTATTGATATGACTATGGCAGCTGTTCTGGGACTTCTCTTTATGGCTGCTATCAATATTAGTCAAGAAAGCATTGGGCTCTCGGGGGATGAAGTCTTCTGACTTTGGGGATCCCCTGTAGCGCTACCATGAAGTTGACATGTTTGGTTTTGAGTAAAATATCTCAACAACTATTGGATGGATTGTCATAATATGTGTTATAGCCATTCTTATTACACTCACAATGAATTTGAATAAACTAAAATAAGACTGTTAGCATGACAGTCATTAAACATTGGCATTTTAGCGTTCTCGTTGTGCGCATGTTAGCTTGTTGGTGTTAGCATTTAGCTGCAGTTGTAATGCCCTTTTCACTTCTAATGGGGCTTCAAAAAGGTTTTTGTTTATTTCATAGTGTTGAACTTCCTGCTAAAACAGCTCAGTACTTCTCAGACATCAGGCTACAGAATACTATCTTTACACAGATAAGCCCTCAGCTGCAGCGCTCTGTACTGCGGTATCAGTTGTCCCATAGAGTCTGTTACTGGATCCAAACTCCCTCTTCCTTTACCTTTGAGCTTTCTTCTTCTGCTTTCTTATCTCTGCAGATGGTTCCCCTCGTTGTTGGGATGTATATTTACTGATGTAATCAGGTCCTTTCTAGCAGTAATGATTTGTTTTTACTCTCTTATTAACTTTATTTCAAAGCATGAACTGATTACAGCGATTAGTGGCAGTTTAATGAGTGTGTGTGTGTGTGTGTGTGTGTGTGTGTGTGTGTGTGTGTGTGTGTGTGTGTGTGTGTGTGTGTGTGTGTGTGTGTGTGTGTGTGTGTATGGGGGATCTGTTATAAGTGAGTAGTGCAGCTGCAGCTCCAAAATCAAGTCCTTTCTTGAGCACTGAGGGATGGATAGAGGAGGAGGGGGTCCTCCACTTCCTGTATGCAGTGAGGTCCCACAGGTGGTTCACAAATGGAAATGACAAAGGTTCACAGGTCGCTTACAGAACTTGCCATGAATTCTAGGCAATAAATGGAGAGAGAGAGATGTTAGAGTAAAGAGATATATATATATATATATATATATATATATATATATATATATAGAGAGAGAGAGAAAGAGAGAGAGAGAGATAGACAGAGAGAGAGAGATAGGCCCTATAATGCTGAGGTGTATCTTCATCATGGACCGTTTCAGTCTGCAGAACTTTGAAAAGACATTCAACATCTTTCGGATGTAAATCTAAAATGCAGCTAATGGAGGCCGACTGTGCTATGTTCTCCTATTTGCATCCACCTTACCTTGAAGGGCTCATTAGCACAGCACGGTACGGTGATGTACACACGCCTCCTGACTTTGAGGCATGCTTTTATCCAGAGCCCTTTCATTTTCCTATCAGACTGCTGGCTCAAGCACCTAGTCTACTGTCTAGTGTCTAGTGTGCGAGGTTGAATCATAATGGTTTATTTAACACCTGCGCATGTTCTTGAAAGTGCTAAGTTACCTTCTTTTTGATAAAACCCCATGGATGGTATATTACAAAATGTGCCCAGTTTGGTATTTGTTATATCCCCTCAATCATATTAAATCTATTCCATTTTTATATATGGTTTGCTTCATATATTCATAGGTATCCTGTGTTACATCAGTATGACTGCTCAAAAATCTAATAAATGCACAATTCTTCTTCAAACATTCTGCAAACGTGTTGTATTTTTTATATTTTGTGGAAAGTAAATGGAGTTGTTTGTATCCAATTTTGGACGTTAGTTTATCTGTTTTTAAGAAATAGTCAGAGACTCTTATTTCTCACAAAAGCTTAATACCTAGCAAAGCAAAAAGTATCTCCTCCCTGCAAGAAATATAAGACAGCAAGCTCACTAATATTAGTATGACATATACTGTTGATTCAAAATACTTTTTTGTGTGCACAGGTGTTCGTGTGCGAGTGTGTGCACGCGTTGGCTCAAGAGCTGGGTATAGAGATGAGGATGAAAGGATGAAAGGATAGGGGGTTTAAATACGTTGGCTAATGAAGCAGCACAAAAGATCTAAAAACATGCGTCTGCAGAGCACTTGAAACGTTAAGGTAAAGTATATGACTTCTGCATTTGTGTATTTTCCATAGTATGTGCAAACTTAATAACAGGAAGCCGTAAAAGCATTTTCTAAGATTTAAAGTAGTTCAATCGAACTTAATTAAAGTTTATTATCGTACGGGTTTTTGTGTACTGTACTCAGTACTGACTCGAATGAGAGATACTTCACTGTTCTCCACATGTCGGCTCCAAACTGAATAAATCAAGGATGTTACAGTCTCTATACTGAGTACAGTACCACAACAGATGTATTTATTTTGCCAACATATTCCAATATATTCTGTTATTTCCCGTTTATAATGCAGCCTGTAGAGTTTGAGACATGAAATAATTTAATAAAGGCTTAATAATCTGTAGCCTTAATTCTGGTGTTTACTAAAAACAACAACAAGGAAGAAACATGGCTTTTTTTGTTGTTGTGTTTTGCGTGAGATATGAAGCCATGGATCTTTCGTTGACACTCAAAGATGCTTCCTGCTCTCCTTCAATCTTTTCTTGACTTGATAGGAGTGGAAATGAACTCTTAATTACTCATTTTTGCATTAAATGAATTACCACACTGAACTGTGATTCAATTACAGATAGTTCTTGAAACAACACACTGTAATGACTTTAGGCGGACTGGGATCGTTGTCGAAAGCACTTATTTGAGTCATGGCGTGAATTCATCAAGGACAATTAATAAGAATGTGATAACAAGTACAAGTAGACTTTGAGACTTGCACATTAAACAGTCACTCTTTTGGCTTTAATTTCTGAAAAACCTACCAACCACACACTCGTGCACCCAACCCCCACCTCCTTCAACATCCCCCACTTTCCAGTTGTAGTGACAGGTGGCTCTTGGGGGTTTGGGGTGAACACGACTCAACAGCTGCACAAAAGAGCCCAACTGGGGTCCTTTTGACGGGGTGTCCCCTCTCAAGCGTGCCGATCAGCCCCTGGCCCAGCCCCCACCTTGGCAGATGCTCGAACAGATCCACAGGTGGTAGATGAGGAGACCCTCTGCCGTACGTAAAACACACATATTGTTAGGTTTCATGTTTTGAACTGGGTTGTGTTGTCTCTTATTAAAAGTCAAAATATGTGATTCTACAGTCGCTCTATCTTGGGTGGAGTAACTTGTTTAATTCCTCCATCATCCAAAACAAAACCTGACTGACAGGAAAATCTAGTGTTCTCTTTACACTGAAATAACATACAAGTACAAATCATTAACAGTACATATAGGTGAGTCTCAGTGGCAGACTGTGTGAAACTCAATATGCAAGCATGCTGACATGCACACTGAAATGCAAGCATGCAAGTAGGCTAGTAGAGGGAACCTTTAGTAATTCTTCTTCTCTTGACACAGTGTAGAAGCAGTCAAACATTTATTTTCTTTTTTAATGACTGAAGAATCCTCATGAAAGTGCCCTTAAAGGTTTTATGGTAGTCTTTTCTGTTGTCTGTATTTATGTGAAGGAACATTAGAGGTTAAACTGAGTTTAACATGCTCCCGCACACCTTTTGAAGCAAAACCTGAAGATTGTTTTCACTTTAATGTTTTCACATTTGGCTGGTGAGGTTTGAGACTTGACAGTTGTTTTGTTTTTTGTAATCCTGTCACCCTTACGTGCTTCTGGTTACATTTGCGTGGTAGGCTACTTGATTTTCCTCTGAAGTAGCAATAAACACACATTTTACTGCACACCACAACAACTTTAAGCTGCAGACAGTGCATGAGTAATTGCAATGTGTCTCTTAGATCCTAAAATCCAGACTCCTTACTTTGAAAAATGAAACTGGGTAGAACAGTTAGAACAATCCTGTTTTAAAAGACCTTAAAGGTTTAAACATGGCCTCAAAATATATATTTTTGGGAGGTTGCATTATTCATTGTCTCCTTTTTCCTTTTTCCTTTTTATGCTGCTTTTGTTCTGCACCTGTACCCACTTGGAGTTAGATGTGCAGTTGAAAAAACATGTATATTATTAAATAAATAAATGCACAGCAACTATCCAGAGTTAGGGTAATGTTTGTTATCATATTATTTCCCCAACAAAAATATGTAAAATCCTGGTATGCTGGTGTTTTTAGTTGACTGCAGTGAAAGGTTTCAGCAATCTCATGTTATGATAGTTTGCCATATTGATAGACCTACTAAACTTTGAATATAATAGATTGTTAAATTGATCAACCAACTAATCTTTACTACTTACTGCATTTTAATCAGATGTTAAAGAGTACTTTAACATACTGACGGCTACTATAAGCAGCTAGGCAATGACAAAAAGATCTCGGACAATATAGCAAGCATGCTGGTCCAAGGCATGTTTTTCAAGGGAAAGAATTATATTGAGTGTGAACTGTGAACTGGTTGGGTGTGAGTGTATTGTAGTTTTTTTTAGGCGAGGAGGAACCGCTCAGACCGGAGGGGGACAACTAATTTATTCAAAGTAAAACTAAAAGTTTATATCTGTAAAATCTGCCATAATATTATAATATAGGCGCGTTAGGAATGATGCATTACTGTATCTGTCTTCCATAACGTTAAACCTAGCTAGTATCCAACGATAAATGATACAGGTATGTGCCGCTCCCCCCTCTTGGTAATGGTATAGTCCGACTCTGAGGCCAGCGAGGGACCATACGCACGAGCAGAGCATCAGCTGTGGTGTGTCGGAGAGTGAGAAACTTCCCTCACTCCTCCTCTGCTTTCTTTCTCCCAAATCCCCTTCGACACATTTTATGTAACTTCTCTCAGAAGCTGCAGCAGCTACCGGTGCCTCCATCAACAGGCGGGTACTGGCTGGCTTTGTTTTAGTCCAACCTCTGGTCTATCCGGACGCTCAGGAGGGTTTCCTGTCGGCTCGTCCAGGACACCGGGTGCAACTGGAGTGACTCCACCAAGTTTCTCCCCCATTCTGCCTGAGGAATGAGAGGACTGCCTGAGAGGAAGAGCCCAAACTCGCATGTTTGAATGAACAAAAGCACAGAAAGAAAGGATATTGCCGCCGAAATGGAGGAAAATACTCTACCAGCAGCAACATGTAAGTCTTTTATTCCACTATAGTTCAATCTACCTTAGAGTTGAATCTGTCTTCTTTTCTTTTATTTATTTTTACATGCATTGTCATTCATGTCCTTTATCACGTTATAACACAAATCATTCAAAACGTTGTGTTGCTGGTGTTAACCTTACAGTTGCCTGGCTCATTTAGAGGTTGACAAACACTGTTGCAGCTAAGGTAAAGCAATGCAGAGTGTGTTGGGGGGGGGGGGGGGGATGCATTTGTCTGATGAGTTATGAATAATCCAGTAGTAGGTGCGGATACATCTCCACACATCATAAAGCTAATGCAACCTTGTTGTTGTCCACAAGATTAACACCAAAACCTCAATTCAGATTTTAATCTGAGTGACATTAAAAGATGAAAGTTGACGATGACAAGTTTGCAGACCTTTTTTATGATGAGGAAAGCAAAACACCGGTATGATCATTAGCTGACTGCTGATGTCTGTCTCTTAAAAAACATGTTGCCATTTCTTTAGCACAGAGCTCAGTCATCAGTGTTATAACAACACAATTTGCGCTAGATGAGGTAATCTGACTAGTACCACCCCATCCCCCTCCGTATGTTATGCTCACTACTAACATGATGCAGTCATAGGCGGCCTGGCATCCCTTCCCATCTCCTCTTTGCTGCTACTTTACCAGAGGATGTTTTTTTTTCCAAATGCAGTGAATAGTTGTTGTATGCACAGATGTAGTCGTTTTCTGCTGGTGCAGAGCTGCATCAAAACACTTCTGAAATCAAGAACATTTTAATGAGAGGCTCAGGGCCAAAGTGCAGGATAAAGAGTCCATCACACTCCGGCCAGATCCGGCTTAGTTACTGTTTTACGTGCAATTACAAATATGTGATCCTGTGATCATGCAGTTTTAAGGCCAATGTCATGTCTGCTCCACTCGGTTATAACAAATGTCTCAGTTTGGGACACGAGGTGGAAACATGCCAATGTAGAGTTGACACGCAACATTGGGCTCGTTGGTTTGAAAGTTTTGAATCTCCATGAAAGCATTGTGTGTCGGCATGTTGCCTGCGTCTGGAAATAGAAGGGGACACAGAGTGTGGCCTCCTCCTTCTGACAACAGAAAACTTCCTTCCTGCTGACAGGGGGGCTTCGTGGGGGGAGGTCGACTTGTTTTGGCTCTGCATCAAGCAGGAGGAAAGAAGTCCTCCACCCTTTTCGTGGGAATCTTGACCAGTAGACTGGAGAGTCTTAAACAGCCACATTCTGAATAACAATGTATATATGACTGTAAAGTTAGGAGGGGCTGTCTGTGTTGTGACTCATGGCAGAAGCACTGACATCAGCCAGACCGGTGTGCTTCCCATGCGTACTGAGAATAATCAAAAGTTGTGTTTCTATCTCTAATGAGTCATCAGTGGTGTTATCAGTCATCAAATGGTGATAAGAGCTCCAACACACCTCCGGCATAACTCAAAGCTCAAAGAGCGACATTTGTCTCCGGCTTGTTATTACTCTGTGATCCCGTGTTTATTCCCACAGTTGTATCAGTTGAAGTTCTGAATGCCAGGATGCATCGGGGCGTGACGCTCTCTTACGAAGGGGAAGATGAGTATGTCCATCAAATCCAATTCCCTGATAAAAGATGTGTTTTCTTGGAATATCGGCTCCCAAGAATCAAATAATCTAAATATGTAAACAACACCTGGAAGCAGCAGGACAGCTGGAAAAGTCTTCACATTTTTATTTTAAAAGAAAGCTCGCTTGATCGGTCCCGCTTAAAAACTAGCCCTTGGACTGGAGCTGTTGAAAGCCTGGCCCGGCATTGTGTAAATGTGCTGTCAGGACGTATGGAGAAGATCTTTTTCTAATCCCTTTATGCATGCTTTCTCTCTCTCTCTCCATTCTGCCACTCTTTCACAGTCGGCTCTGTTTGGTCTTCCTCTTTAATCTCCGTACCTGAACAGATAAGCTGCGACCAGCTGAGATGAATAGAAACTCTGCTTTTCCTTTTTTAAGATTAGCCTTTTCTTGCATATTCAGACCCCCTGAGGGAATTACACTGCACCTATTTCTGACATTCTTACAGGAGGAGCAGGATGTAGAAGAGACTGAGGCGATGCTTTCAATTGTTAATGTGTCATTATGCAAACTTTATTTTAAGCAACATACTGCTTCACCACAGCCACAGTGATGATAGAGAGCATCGGCAGACTGACGGGGAAACACATCAGTGTTGTCCTTGTCTATTGTGAAACATGAGAGAATCCACTAGCTTCGGCTGTCGAGCCTGCTCTGTCAGCTACACATCTTCAGCTGCAAGAGTTGTTATGTAATCAGGGGATACGTGCAAACCACGTCCCATTTTTTGGAGACAGAGCTGCATGTCTTTGTAAATTAGCAGTGGGCTGGATCCCATGAGTCCTCCTAAATTCACTGTCTAATAATGGAGCCTGATAACAGCACACACCGACATTGTTTTTGCACAGGATTCATTTTGAGCAATGCAGTGGTAAGTGAGTGTTGCCATGCTCCATGTTCTACAGGAGAGATATTAACGTTATAACAGTTTGAAAACCACTCGTGTTTGAAAGGATTCACCATATAATTGAATATGAGCAGAGAAATGTGTTTCCATTGAGTGCATTAATGTTGCTAACAGCTACTGTAACTGTAGATATGAGTATTACTGTACAGGTCGAGCAAAGGTCTTGAATCTTCAAGACCGTTTATGCAGTGACATGAAGTATTAAATATCTCTGTATCAGAGAGAGAAAAGAACTGCACAACTATTGCTGGGTGGTGCAAACAAAGGGGGACCAACCTATGTATGAGCTACATCCTGCATAATCTATTTAATTCAGTGTATTTGGCTGCAATCAAGGATTACTTTGTCAATCAAATAGCTTTTTCCAGGCAGGCATGGCTAAAAGGATTACAGTAGCAAACTGAGAATCATTATACTTTACCACACTCTTTCAACTTTTCTTTTGGTGTATAGATTATTTGATTATTCCTCTAAAGCTACTTCAGGCACTGTTGGTGGTGTAGGAGACTGGGGGCTTTCCAGCTCCTACATGTTCAGATATATTCAAAGTCCACATTCAGCACATTTTACAGAAGGGACTTGCCTTGTGCCTTTGGAGAGAGAAGGGAAAAGAACAGAAACATCTGAGTCGCAAAGAGCCGACTGAAGTCGTGCCATCACTGTGGCGTTGAGGTCTGCTTTTGAAACTACGGCGCATTTGTTTTTCGACAGTGTCACATTTTCAGTTGTTTTGGCTCCTCTGTGCTCCAGCTCATTAGATTTAAAATGAAACACTGATTGGGGTTGAAGAGCTGAGTTGCAGCTTCAAGGGTGTTTGAGGGTCACATTGAACAGTTGGAATCATATTCTTTTTGTTTTAGACATAACTGCTGTTATTATTATGCAATTCCTATACTGGTCACCCAGTATGGATGTGAACATCTTCAGTCTCAAGCTGATAGTTGACACTTAAACTGCCTAGTCACTGTTTCATTCAGAAACGGTGCCTAAAATGACGTCGCTGTCCAATACTCAAGACGTGCACTTAATAAGCAAGCATGTTCATATTACCCCTGTGCTAATAATTAGATTTTATTGTGTATAGATAGGAGTTCTCAAAGGATTATCCATATATATGTGCAAGCTTTTGTACGTATATGTTTTGTATCTAGCAGAATCGTGATGTAAGGCAGGATCCTACTTTCCTCTTAGTGGCAGATGGTCAAGAAATAAGAAATGCAAACGAAAGAAGATTAGCTTTATATATAATGAAGACAGACAGACCAGAAGAAGGCGACATGCTGTAATGGTTAAAAAAACTCATTGTACTACCGTCTCTATATTTCAACTCCCCACATAGAGGAGACATCACGTCAGTGCCGCTCCACTCTGTAGCACCCAGATGGTGTAAATCACACTGACCTCTCATGAGGTAATAGAGGAAGGCTCGATCTCTAACCCAGCACTCTGGACAGGCAAATAATGTAGTGTACTTAAAGTACTCAATACGTGCATGCATCTTCTGAATGTGTGTGAGGTCCTGGACCTCCCATTTGTAATATATCATGGACAAATACAGTGTTTGTTCTGGAAACATGGATTAAGGTAGGATTAGAGTTAAACCACCTCTAACCAACTCAAACCACAAGGTAGCTCAAGTACGACAAACAATGTTTGGGTGGTTTTTCCTTGCCATATGTTCTGGCTAATGTCACTCGTATGCAGATGAATGACAATTAATTGCTACAAGCTCATGTTTTCTAGGCCTTGTGCATTATGCATTGTGATAATGACTATAGTCATTCATTCACTTTCAATAGCCCCATTACTCGTGTTATTAGTCACACTTTAAATGGCTGGGGGCTACGGTAGCCTCTAAAATAGGCCAAAGACACTTGTAACTTCACATTTTGCCCCAAGAATGTTTCTGGCAGAGAACGTTTCTTTTTAGAGAATGCGTTTGAAGGATGCCTTTATGATGTATGACCTGTCTTCAGCTCTTTAGTTCCTTTGGTGTTTTTCCTATAACAAGACCATTTGATATATAATACAGTTGATCATTCAGAAAGCTATGACTTTGACTATGACACCACCTGTGATTACTGAACTAAAGGACTTCAAGCTAGTAGCAGAGTTATTTGGTGATTAGGTGTTAAGAAGTGTGTGTGTTATAGGATACGTGACTAATGTGATTAAAAGAATATTGGGATATTTTGCGACACTTTGTTTTTTTTTATACGGATATGAGATGTAAGGTGTTAGTGAGCGTTAGAGGTGCCTCTTGGCATTTTTTGTTTCCTTTTTAGACGATCTTTATGCCAAGCTCAGCTAATTGGCTTCCCTTCTAACTCTCAGTAAGCAAGCAAATGATGAGCTATTCCTTTAATAATAAAGAAGGGGGCAGATTGCTTTTATGACCAATACAACCAAAGCTAAATGAAACCAGAATACGACGAAGAGGTGGTTCAGATGATTGGAACATGGGAAGGCGAGCTTATTAAAAGCACACTCAATTCACAAAGGCAATTGAAAGTGCTTTATATAATGCATGTCCAAGATGCTGCAGCTGCTGTGAAATAATACAGGGACTGAATGCCAAAGAAACATGCCGTTCTTACTGCTAACCCTTCGAAAAAGCCCTTGAAATGTTCTAATGTGCTATGTGGAAGGCATCTGCTTTTCCTAACCCCTTTCTGCCTTTTAAGTGTCGACTGTGCCACACAGAGAGAAGCTTGATGCAGTGTTATGGCCTACATTTATTATCAGTCAGATGTACTGCCCTTCTCCCTGGGACCTTAGAGGAAGGACGAGAGAAGGGAAGTCTTGATTTGGACTATGTCGCTTGTTCCACCTCCACCAAGTCTGAAAATATCCCAGACTGGCGGCTCTGTGATCTCTGAGTCTGAAAGTAACAGTCACCAGACCCATCCGCTAATATTAGACCAATCCCTGTTCAGCTAAAGGGCACGCTTTTTACAATGTAAACACATCTTCATCTGCCCTACACATTGCATGGCAGGTGTACTGTATGTCTATTGGATCCATTGTGTGACCCATTTTCACAATTATTTTAGTTATCGTGCCTGCTTTCGAGGAACTGTTAAGATCACTGCAGTTTCAGGTCTTTGTTGACGGGTTTGAACCTCGTGGCTGAAGGGAGTGAACATTTGGCATCGTCATAGTTACCTGTGATTTTGAAACCTATGATGGGAAGCTGTTCTGGGTTTTGTGTGGGAAGACAAACATCCAGTTAATGATAACTGTTGGGTGTAATTGTATGTTGAACAGTCACAAGATTACTGCCTGGGCCTGATTTTTGCTTTAGGCAATGTTTACGAAAATAACCATTTTCGAGCAAAACAACAAACAACGACTCTGTGAGCTACCTTTAGACAACGACACACACACACACACACACACACACACACACACACACACACACACACACACACACACACACACACACACACACACACACACACACACACAGATACCTGAGATCTTTGCAGTGGCCTCGATGAGCAGTCAGACGAAGCTTTGTGAGTGCTTACCTGCTTACCTAACCCATTCTATGTATTAACCTGATGTGCATTTTTCAGTTGACCATGTTGCTTATGAGCAAGGTTACGTGATGCGTTGTCCTTCTTGTCAACAGAATTTGTCATATTGTTTGGGGGGGGGGGGTGCAAACTAAATTGCAAAACA
Organism: Cottoperca gobio; assembly: GCF_900634415.1. Lineage (NCBI taxonomy): Eukaryota > Metazoa > Chordata > Actinopteri > Perciformes > Bovichtidae > Cottoperca > Cottoperca gobio. Next base: position 5,155,401 of record NC_041370.1, on the reverse strand, counting down.
TTCAACTCAAATGGTTTACATCCTATTCTGACAAAGAATGGTCCTTGACAGGTACCCAGAAAACCCCCGCCATTGAGACCAGTGAGAATTAGATCACGCTGTCACTTCCCAACCCCCCCAAAAGGGATGTGAGGCAGGTTGCCAGGAGCAACTGTCTGGCATGTCAATATACTGATTCAAGTTCTGAATGGCAACTTGTGCGGCCTAGACATCCCTCCTCGGCCTATGATGTCATTGAGAAAGGCTGGAGTTTGTCGGTTTCTTGACACCCCCCCCCCCCCCCACCACTGGTCAGACTGTCTCGGTTACTTAGAATCTCTCTTTGTGTTGGAGCATGCTGGTGGCAGCAGCAGATGCAGGGTCCCCAGCGAGCTGCTGCTAGGTCAGATAAGTGGAGCCTTTCATCAGCGCGGGGGCTTCGGTGCATACGCCGGTGCAGGAGAGAGCAGCAGCAGCTAAATGCCGGGTGTTGTTCTCAGCCTGGGCCAGGTGATGGGATGAAAGCTGTTGCAGTCACTGACGGAGACATCAGTATTCACCGGCTGATTTGGCATGCAGTGAAGGAATGCAGCTCTGTTGGTTGGTATGCAGAACCACTTTTGACAGTAGACGGCCGACATCAGCTGTAGCCTGATGAGTGTGTTCACCAGTCTGACTCTTTGACCCGTTCTTACTTGATTCAAATCGATTAGTCGTTAGAAAGAAAACAAATGTGCAGCTATATTGATAATTGATTAGTTCTTAAAGTCATTTTTCAAGCTTCCCCATTGTTAGGATTCGGTGTTAATGTGATAGTTAATAGAGACATTTTATCGTTCTGGACTGTTGGTCCAATAAAACAAGACGCTTGAAGATAACATATTTTGGCATTTTATAGGATAAATTAAGTTATAAATGATTAATCAAGTAAATAGATAGACAGATGGAACGATAATCAAAATATTCATTAGTTTTCTTAGTTGTATCATACCATAATGACAACAGCCATACAATCAATCAAGAATTGTGTTATTCCATCAAACATTTAAGTTGTTCATCGGGTAAAAGATGACTTTTAAACATAATCAATACAATAACAGATAATAAAAATGATCCAACCCCCTGGTTAAAAGTAGCCCGGTGGTATTTAAGTGCAGTTTGTGTGCAGTTGAATGTAATGTTGTTTATCTCAGTTATCCTTTAAAGTTGTAGTCCTCAGTTGAAAGCACATCTAATGAAAACGTTGGTCTCTAAACACACACACTGGGCCTAGTTTGGCATGAAGTCAGTGCTTGTTGTTTACACTGCACTCCCTGTGTGTCTGGGCCCCTCTTACATCATCCTATTCGGTGCAAGAGGGACGCAGCAGGGTGAAGGGGCGACGGGTTAGGGGGGTAAGCGATGAGGTAGTTCATTAGTCCCCTGGCTCATCCCAAATGAGATGCAGATCCATTCTCTGTGTGTTTCCCCGAGTTCCTCTTTTTACGAGCTGCCGCCCTTTCCCCTTTCCAGTCTTTTGATTTCACATTCTGGGTCTCTATACCGTTTCCTCGCCTCTTGTTTGCCTCATTTCCATTTTTTTCTGGAGAATGTGCTGCATTTCCCCACCCTGTTCATCAAGTGTTTTAAGATTAGGCCTATTTAGATTGTGCATTTATTCTGTATCGTAGACAGTTTTAGTTATTCTCGTCGGTGCGTCCGCCACTTTGCCTCGTCTTATGTGTTTAGTAGGAGACAGAGTGAAAGAGTGAAGCTCTTAGCTTCATAAATATTCCATGTCTTGCCCTATATTTCTATACCCTGCACAGTATCTTGGCGAGACAATGGCAGTTCTCTGGATGTTGCATTGGGACTGAACAGCAGTCATGACCTGTCACTATGATGTCGCCAAGATCATTATAAATCGTCTGTGTGTTCACTTCACACTTGGAATGTCTTGGCTGTTTTTGTATCGAGTAGCTTCACACTGTTGTTGCTTTTTGCGGCTCCTCTCAACCGAAAGTATCCTCCCTAAGCTGTTACTGTGCAAACACTATCATAAGAATGTGCTGTCAATGTTTGCTGATTCTGTCATACAGTGAGTCATGTGTTTTGCTGTGCTGTGGCAGACACAAGCTTTTCTTACCCTGATTCACCGGTCCCCCGTGAGGTTTGACGATCAAGTTGGAAAACAGCAGTGCCGTACATTTCCTGAACCCTGTCAGAGCCCAAAGCCTGTATAGCTGTGTCGAGATACAAAGTTCTTCCATTATAATGTGGGCACATGCTGTTCCGAGGACATCCTCCCATACCTCTGCTTCCTTGTGTTTTATAAATGCAATGCTTTTTGGCTTGGATATAAATATTCATACTGTGTTGTTATTAAAATATTTAAACTGGAAAGGCTTTGGTGCCCTGCAGTTTTGGAGGTGACTAAGTCTATTTAAGTGGCACTGGGGCAGCGCTGTGACTATTTATAACCTGCTCTAACAAAATAATATGCTGTGAAATTGGATTTCTACTAAATCACATTTTGTGTGGCAGAATTACCAGTTGTCCTAGTTTTTAACGTGGCTCTTTACTCACAATGTCATCAGCCTAACTGTAAAGTACTAACCTTTTGTGCTTGCACTTAGGGAGTGAATGAGCTTTGCAGAGCCAGTGCTACATCTTTCCAAACCAACATTTGAAACATTATATATATATTTATATTTCCAATTTAACATGCTTCTAACTAGGAAATGGCGCTGAGTCTGTGCTAATTACCTGCTGAGTCTCAACCTGCCACTCTGCTCCCACACTGTGCTCATGCATGCATGCGTGCACCCACTTCAGCACGGGTTCCTTTGCTATTTCTGCTGACTAGATCTTATTCCATTGTATCACTTGTGAATGTAAAAGGAGTCAGCCGGGTGCCTCAGGCTTTGTTTGACACCTGCAGCTAGAGAGGCCCCATAGAGAGACATTGTGAGGGACAACCAAGCAGTGGTGCAAGGTGACAGTGAGATGTTCAACCAATGATGACGCACAGCATGCTGAAGATTCCTGAACCTCCAATGACCCACTTTGTAGGGTCTCAAAGCTGCTGAATACCCATTCGATATTCAGTAGGAAGATAAAACAAAGCAACCATGCGATGGCATTACTGCTTTTAGATGCTCTACCGTTTGATTTACTTACTACCACCAGATTAGTAAGAGATTATGCTAATACAGGGCTCAACAATAAGGATTGCCAGCTTGCCTGGGGCAAATAAAATGCCATGTTGGGTTAGTAAATCAAGCGGCTAACTTACCCGATTGGGGAACATTTTTTTAAACGCATCTCTTTTTCCTGGACTTGGTGATGGAAGTAGCTAAGGAGCGAGCCACCTCGTGTAAACAAAATATATTAACGTTGAACCCGATAATGCATATAGTGGCAGTATACTTTAAATGTAAGTGATGCTACAAAAGGGTAGTCTAATGGAGTCGTTGCCCTGGGTGCAGTGCCTCCGGGAGGCTGCAGTGTAAATATGGTAAGGATGTGATACACGTGATAGACCCCCCCTATGCTGTGAGGGTTGTATAAATACAGTAATGGAAATAGACTCATATTCCTGTGTCTGCAATGACTTCACACATAAACACACCACGTGCTCCGTTACATACAACCTGGATCATTGTATTAGCTCGGCTCAGGTCTGGCTCATTATGTCTTTCTCTGTGACAACAGCCAGGACACAGAGTTCATGGATTCATGGAACACATTTTGTCATTGCATTCAGTAAATCTGTGCAAATATTACTTAAGCATTCTCCTCAAAGCGCCGCATGAGTATGTCACAATCTTGTTTGCTGTGAGGGGTCACTGCGTAGCCTCTATCACTATGTCAGCCCAGGACAGGCACAGGTCCCTGAATCAGAGCCACTACACTTAGCAAACTTCTTTTTTTTGTTCTTTTAATGTTAACGGAGCTCCGGGGAGGTTTCTTGTGAACAAACAGAGTTATGTTTACGTTCAGTGCTCCTCACTAAAATGTCACCGTGGGCTCTCTACAGTTTGTAGACTAAACAATTAATCAACTAATCAAAAAACAATCTTCAGCAGATGAATCAATAATGCAAATAGAAGTTAGTCGTAGCTCAAACTTTCTCTTACATTCGAAGAATTTCCCAATTTAACTTTCTGTCATCTATCGTACACTCTGTTCTCCCAGTTGTCTCGTAGCCCAGACGGAGCGCTGCATCAATCAGCCCTTGTTTCGCTCCCTCGCTACGCAGCAGCAAACCCTCTCCCTCAGCTCCCATCCCATTTTCTCCAGAGAGCTTCAGGTTTCATTGGTATTCATTGTCAGTGCCACCAACATAACAGAGCATGTTACATTCTCCTTCTCTCCATCATTGACGGTGTAGATCAGTGATCCGACCAGTCGCCCACAGTGCTGACAGCCAGCCGATTCTTTGTGGCTCCAGTTCTCAGGTGTATGGGGAACTTTCACAGACTGTGAGGCGACACAATACCTGTCTGTCAGAACTGCACATGCTCCTGTCACCTATGGTAGCCTAGTTATCATATCTGCCCTAAGGGATTTGTAAGAAACTGTACTGTAGGATGATAAATTCAGAGACAAGGGTTGTCTGAGTCATCACCTGAGCAGTCCTACCTGGGGCTGTGTGCAGCATCATTGGTTTGCATGAATGTTGTAAGGATTTGGTTGATAATTGCATAATAAATCACCAGTAACATGGACGCATGGAGGAGGAAAAGCCAACAACAGGCAGTTTTACTGGATTAAATCAGGTTTAAATGGAGTTAGTTGTAAGTCCTGGGTGCTGTGTTCTTATATGGCATTCCATTTTCTTCTGTGGTCGAAACAATTCAAATGTAATCCCTCTTTTTCACCACAAAGTTGCATTTTGTTACAAAATTGCACCTCCTCTACTTTCCGTTTATCTCACTACCATCCCCCCTCCTTCCTCCCCGCTCTCACTGTCATTGCAGTGTTTTGGCCGCTGTCCCGTTGCCACGAAGAGACCACAACAATGGCCCCTCTCTGTCAGAGCACATCGCTGCCCGAGGAATGCTTGTTTAATAGTGGCATGCTTCGACATGGGGAAACACAATGTCTTGTCTCCCAGCTGCACTCTTTTATAGACTCGTACTGCTGCTCTCTCTGATCGACAGGCGTCGTCCAACTCAGGGTCATCAGTAACCATTTGCCAGACTGATGACCGAGCCGAGCTCAGACGATCTGTGTCGGTAGTAAGACATTGACCATTTGGCCTCAGCTATTCATACAGATCTTTTTTTTTCCCAGCTCTGTGCCTGTTTTAGGTTTTACAATAATCATAGTTTTACTCTCAAGGTAGCAGCACGTCTGAATTGATTTTCTTATGGCTAAAGAGGCACACTGGAGCTGCATACTCTATAGAAAGCTATAATCCATTCTCTTGTAAGTTGCATAGCATTGGTCTCGCTGCTCATTGGTGCTCTTCTATGCAAACTGTTGAATAGCGCAGCATTTGTGGAGTAAATCTTCAGCGCATTCACGGCCTCAGTTTGACAGCCCCCTACCGTCGGTGTTGTTTTTAGCCAAAGTCTGAATAATTTACAGCATGTTGCCCCAGTGTTTACCTTCGGAGACTCTGCAGAAGAATTGCTCCAACATGCTTCCACAGGGAGCGCAGGGGTACAGTGCTGAGTGGACAAAGCAAAGAGTCCCTCCCATGAGGGTCTTTGTCTGGCCATCAAAGCCTGCGCAAACTAATGTTTGAGTAGGAGATTCAAGTTCAGCAGCGTGCCAAATGTGAGTCATGGTGCTGTGAGTGGAGCTGCTGTCCCAACAAAACGGGCCCAGCTATTCATCAAAAACACTTTTAAAATCTCAGAGCGTACAGATGACTCAGGGACCTGAACTGACTCCTGTATCGAGTAGTTTTCATCAAAAAGAAGTTTGAATCCTTCTCGGAAGATGATCACTCATTTCATCTCAATAAAAATCATCAGGATGCCAAATAGCAATTACTGCGTCTGCTCTGCCAGGGAGTCAGGTCGTTTGCTCAGGCCAGGCTGTCGATAAATCAGACGGGCAGAGTAGAAAATGGTATTAGGCGTTTGAGGAGCCGACTTGAGGCCTATTATCTTGTGCTTCTGAACACATTGTGTAATCTCTGCAGCAGATGATGTTGCTCAACAACTGAAAGAAACATTGTACAGAAGCACAGGAGCTTAGATAGTTTCTCTGGAGGTGTTCGCTTTCATTACCTTGTTACACTGCTGATATGTGTGATGTCAACAATGAACAATTCCTCTAAGAAAGCAGTCTCCTCCTTGTTATAGCCACGGACTCCACGCCTCACACTTGATACATCTCTTGAGGAAGTTGACGTCACGCACAGTGAACTTACTTCATAGGCCCCGTGGTGAAAGGAATGAAGACCAACTGGTTGGGTTCCATCTCTGCGCTTGTCTTACCTTTTGTACCTCACTCACTTGTGTTTATTGTGTGTCTTTCTCGTCGACCAGCTCCCCTCTCAGATCTCAACACAAACCCCGCCAGGCCTGACCCAGAGGGGGAGAGCAGCCCCCCGAAGATGGACACCACCGAGACAATGGAGTCTCCAGCGAAGAAAGACACAGACCGGAGACTGACTACACCCATAAAATCTGACGTCATCCCTCGATCACCCGGGTCACCTGCATCTCCTGTCCCCAGGTTGAAAGGGGGTAAAGGTAAATAGACATTTCACCCGTAAAGTATTTGTTTACTTGTATATACATCAGTTTCTTAAAAGTAAAGGCTGGCCAGACACAAAGCAGGGTTTCTTCTTTTATAATGGTGCAATAACATCTGATATCTGCTGCAGTTAGGTCAGCTCTCTTGAGGCAAAGTAATGCTTCAGTATCTGAGTAATGGTGACCACATGCTTTCAGACGTGAAGCCAAATCCAATAGAGCTGCTGCAGTCGCTGGAACAATCGGGGAACAGAAGCTGTTACGTGAGAATATCTCAGATTTTGGGCACAAAGATTTAAATTAGAGAATTAAATGAGTTTTTTTTGGACAAATGAGCTTTCTCGTTAACTGGACAACTAATGCTGATCGCTGCCACGCACTGGTCCCCAATGAAAGGTGGGCAACCTGACGAGGAATCCCATTTCAGAGTGCGATGCCAAGAGGGCATTTAGTTTGACCTGTCCGTTGCACCATAGCCGTTTCAACAATGCCACCGCTTGAAGTCCTCGCAGCCACTGGCTAACAGCACATGCAGACTCTAAGGACCATGTTTCAGGGTTTTTGGAGTGTAAGCCTCTTTTCTCTCTCTCCTTTATTCTTTATCCATTAATCCATTCCACTGTGGTCGTGGTTTTTTATTCCCTTAGCGTGAGGTGATGGGGATAAACCCCCCCCCCCCCCCCCCCCCTCCAAAAGCTCCAAACAGCTCCAAAAACTATAACAATACTTCCAGTTTGGAAGCCTTGTTATGACCCACGTCGGTGATATCATGACTTCTGTGATATTCTATGTTTACTTGCAAAAGTCGCATTTATTTAGAGAAATATGCAGTTGAGTCCTTCGTCTGCTGATTCCTAAAAATGACCCACACTTCCCTTTTTGTCCTTCCTTTTCTGCTGGTTTTTTACTAAAGCTCATTACTTGTGTGGTTTTGCACCACCCAGAGGGGCATGATGAAGATGAAAAGCACTTTGTGGGCCCTTAATTAGTCAAATGAAATGTTGAGGCGTGTAGTTCAGTCGGGAGCTGCTGCTTCTGGTACTCGTCTGCCTGGTTGTATTTCAACACATTTCTTTTCTGTGATTTGCTTGTGTCCACAAAGGCCTGCTCGTGTAGGTGGTGTCGAGGGTTGTTCTGATTGAGTGCGGTGAGTCAGGTTTTGCCTGAGAAATGTGAAAGAAGTCTGTAAACGTGTTCTTTCTTGTTTCTTATGCGCGTCTATAGAATTTTGCACAATGAGGCTCGCACTATACCGTATACCCTGCGCGGCTCCTATTGTACGCCAATTTACAGAATCACACAGCGATGACAGTTTGTGTGTGTGCACACTCTGGAGCCCAAACACTGCACCTCGCGGTACACTCAGTCTTTGTCCGAAAGCTTTGTGCATGTGCCGATATGATTAACTTGATGGTGAGTTGCAAACAGGAGTACATCACACTGACCGACACCGTGCGACATGGGCCACAGTCCTATAAATATCACAAAGTGGGTCAGAGGTTGTTCTTAGGGGAAGCTGCATAGCGGGTTGTTTTCGTGTTTGTCATTCACGCCTCCTCCTATTAGACATTACTGAAGGATGAGATCCTTTGTAGTTTGATGTTTGAACATCTGCTGTGTGAAGATCGAGGGGGATGATGTAGCAGGAAGGCTCAAGAAAGATCAAGACTGCAGTCTGTGCCAGAGTTTCCCAGTGGTGTCACACATTACAATGTATATACCATGTATGATGCCACGGGGTATATGCTTTGATTAATACACATTTCAAACTGCTGCAGAAATATTGCCAGCGTATATATATATATATATATATATATATATGGAAACACTGTCTTAAAACATCCTATGATTTAAAAACAGGAGTGACAGTGCAGAATGTTTAGGATTATGTTGTCCAGCTGCTATTTTGTATTATGAAATGAGCTATTAATGAGTAATGAATTCATTTGCCGTCATCTTATTTGTGTTATATGTTTGACAAACATATTTATTATTAATTATTTCAGCTCTAGTAGTAGAATATTTCCACTGATTCTTAGTAGAACATACGAAAACAAAGTTTGCCTTTTGGAAAGTAAAACAAATGTCCCAGGAAGTAGAACCAGCTGTCACGAGAGGATGCCGTTTAATTTCTTGAAATGGCACAGCTCAGTGTTTGCTTGCTGTCCCCCCCCCCCCCCGTGCGAGGGGAATATTATACGAGCAGACATCAAGGATGTCACAGAGCGAAGAGATATATGCAAGTGCCGCCCCCCCTGTAGTCATACACCCACATCCACACGGCATAGGAGATTTAGTGAGCCTGCCACATGCTGCAGCTTTTATTTGGAGAAGATTCTGAACGTTTGCTCTTTCTGCTTCTTTTTCATCCACAAAACATATCACACACATCAGCTTTAGCATCAGTGGTGAAACGTTGACATGTTTCCTGTCATCATCTTGTGGCGTGCATTTCCTTGTGGAGACCTTTTAATAGTTAAAAGCCTTCTGATGCTGCAGCACTGACGTATGTTTGTCGCAGCGCAGGCATCGCTGTTGCCTCAGGTCACTGTTGGGTCGAGGGACCTGTTATGATCAAATGGCACAAAACATAATGTGATACATTTACAGAACTTTGAATTCCAGGTATTACCGGATGACTTTAGTGCCATGTTTGTATTTGAGTTGCTTTTTTAAATGAATATATGTTATCGTCTCATATCGATTGAATCGAATCGTGCCAGACTTTGTGATATCGGCAAACATTGTATCACTGTCCAAAGGATCGATATAATATCGTACCGTGATGAAACTTATACAGCTCTAGTATATTATGCCCTTTTCACCCCTTAGTGGAAATGTACTTAATTATATAATCTCTGCATAACACAAGTCATCCTCAAGGAATGATTCCAATTAAGGTGAGCTTGACTAACCAGCTTTAATTGAGTTCTGAGTTAGAACTTTTTAATTGCTCATTTATATGCAAGTATGTCATGAGATACACGGCTGAAAGTACTCGTATATTGAATTTCTCTCGGGATGTGTTGCTGATCAAATTAAATGGTGTTCAAGCAAACGTCAAGAAATGTCAAGATTTATGAACTTTAAAAAATAAATATATGCTGTGCGTCTGAGATCTGATGTGGACACTATGACACCTTTTTAACTTACACATCCTCTCCCTGTTTTCCCTCCCCCTCCATTCTCCCCACAGACATCATGAAGTCAGAGGACAGGCAGAAGCTTGCCAAGGAGCGGAGAGAGGAAAAGGCCAAATATCTTGGTAAGTAGAAACAAAGGGGCGGGAGGAGAAGCCCATTACATATGAAGACAGCTCCCCCTAGTGGTGGGGTGGAAGTGGTTGTTGTTTTACATCTGCAGTTGCTCCTGGGTCGGCTCCTGGGTCGGCTCCAGGGTCGGCTCCAGGCTGCAGACGGCACGAGTAGCACAGAGAAGATAAAAGGGCAGTTTGGGCTTCTGAACAAAAGTGACTGAAATGAGCAAAAGCCAAACAACCATTTTACCAAAGACGAGCGAACCTGCATGTAGAATTTCAATAAGCTGTTTGCTTATTGTATGTTTGTTTGACACAGTGCGTGAGCTCACCTCTGCACTAAAATGTGCTGATACAATTTAAATTGAATAGAGATATTCCTCACAGTGACAAAGATTAAATTTTTATCCATTTGTGTTAATAAAGTAATCACTTTTGCCAATGTTTTGCAGTGTGATGAATATCTGTTATGACTTGACATGATTTGAAACCTTCTATATTTTACCCCCACTTGAATTGTTTTATTATGATCAATATGCGCAAACGTTCCCTCAGTGCCTTTCACTTGGGCTGTACTTTCTTCGTGTCGGTTATTATTGCATCTCTCTGCCCGAGTCCTTATTTTCTGTTCAACACACGGCTGTCACTTTGTCACCTGGCTACACGCTGGTCGTGCACTGCTTTGCATGACTGACAGTTGCCTCTGTCTTCTCTCTCTCACTCCTTTCCCTCCTGCAGAAGAGCTCAGCATGTTACAAGGTAAGCCACCTATGTGTATGTGGTGGTGGTGGTGGTGGTGTTGGTGGTGGTGGTGACCATTTCAATCATTGTGTTACATTTGGATGTCTCAGATGGATTTCAGTAGTTTTAACTAGAGTTGGGCAATAAACCAAAAACATACGAATATACAGACATTAGGAGTCATTTGTAACCTAATAACACACATTTATTCACATGCTTTGGCCCCATCTCTCCTTCATCCCACTTATTATTGTATACTTCCACTGCTTATGCTTCACTAGTTGTGCTCAGTTATCAGGGAGCCCTGATGGAAGTTAATATAAAAATGTTTTTTCTTATCAAGCAGATATACATATATATATATAATATGTATATATATATATATACATAAATATAATACAGAGAGATTATATATATATGTATATATATATATATATATATATACCGGACATGAGCGATACGCGTATATGAGTATATATATATATATATATATATATATATATATATATATATATATATCTATTATATATATATACACATATATATATATATATATACACACATATATATATATATATATATATATATATATATATATATATATATATATATATATATATATATATGTCCCTATGTCATGAAAAGATGTGGCAAAAAATAAAAATGAATGCAAAATGAAAAAGGATATTTAATTTTGGAGCAAACTAGTGAAGCCTCGCCGCTACTTGCTAGTGGCTAAACATCCGAATAACAAACTACACCCCAGAGGTTTCACATTTAGACCACGACGCAGTTTTAATGTCAAAGATCTGTTGTCTCTTCATCTGGGAGCTGACAGTTTTATAGCATCACTGCCAATCAGCACACAGAGGACAAGCAGCTTCAATTTTGCCAGCTTGCACTCTTGGTTATTTTCAGTTCATGGGATAACTGCGAATTAATCCCTGTTGCACGCCCGCTGCCAGAAAGGGCCATTGGATAGTTTTCTTTTTGTTCCATTTGGAAGGAAAACTCTAAAACGGGAGGGCTCATGAGGAATAAGGAGCCAAGTATGTTTAAAGCAGAAAGGGGATCCTCTCTGGCGTTGGCCTGCGTTAGTATTGGCTCAGTAAAGTAGAACTCCTATAGATGATTTCTCATACTGTTGCACTGGCACCACCTGTAGTGTCTAGTGTCTCTATGAAGTATATCTTCACTCCACTAATATGTTGTGCATGGTTGCTGTGACACGGGGGAATATCACAGCCACAGAAAATAGCCGCACTCACTCGTCTTTTTTCCATCGTAAATTTCTATCAGTCTGATATAATTTTGGAAGACTTTCTCAAATGTAAAGTAGCTTTGGAATTAGGCCGCGTTTTCTGACGAGAGCAAAAGTTATGACCCTCATGACAAGAACTTAAAATGTCCAAGGCTATAAATTTATTTTATATTGCGAGGAAAACATCTACATGGGAGGGATTGACATTTTGAGATTGCGTTCGATTGTTGTCACGTCGTTAAGGAGGTTGTAAGCGGGTGCCTGGATGTCTCTCTGCGTGGTTGTGGGTGTGTGAGAGACAAACATACAGAGAAGGAATGTGTGTGAATTTGTATTTGCATTCCCACAATTCTGTTTGCATATGCATTCATGTGTAAGTGCACATGCTGAATGTGGTTGTTAAGTTGAGTGTGTGTGTGTGTGTGTGTGTGTGAGGAAGAGGTAGCAAGCAAGTGTGTTTGCATGACACATGAGAGCAGCCGTTCGGGACCCTGGAGAGCTGAGGGAGCAGAGAAAGGGGCGGGGGTGGCCGAAACTACCATCCGCCCGGCGACAGTAGCCCTGAGTTGTCAACGCTATCTGAGTGAAAGCACACGGGTAGTGGAAGGAAAGTTAAAAAAAACAAAACAGTGACACATTTGTGCCACACCACACTGGGTCAAAGATCAGTCTCACTTAGACAAAGTGGTGGAAGCATTAGTGAGAAAAGAGACTGAGAATTAAAAGACATTTACATAAACTGCTGTTAAAGACGAGGTGAGAAAAATAAAAGGCTGTTTAATGAGCCTGAACGACCACATGTATTTAATGCACTTTTCTTCATATGCGATGCTTTCGCATGGTGTGACCTTCATCAGTGTGTTTTCGTAGTTTCTTCTCACAGGGATACAGAAATAGAGACGGCCTTCTATAGAAAGTGTGAATAAACGTTTGAGAGCTCTTGTATAGTTCAACTACTTTATCAGAAATGTGTCTTGTAATTGTAAAAACAAAAAAAAAAGTATCAGGTAAAAAATGTTTGTTAATGAATCATCTAATTAAAAATAATTACAATTAATTAATGTGTTTTGTGAGGTTTGTTGTAATCTCACTTATATCCACTACATCTCAAGTTCAGGTAGGTAAACAAGTAAATAAAAAATATTATATTATGAATAATACAGTCCAATAACAGCTCAATTATAAGTCATTCGTTGTTCTTTCGCTCTAAAAGTTACTTCTGAGATTTGCTTTATGAACTCTTCTGGGGGAGAACAGTGAGTACCACCTTTAGGAGAAAGAAGGAGGTTATTGATATTTTCCATCATTCTTCAAACTAAGCTTTCTGCAAAACACAGGAAATACTTAACAGCTGTGTTTCTGAGACTAATATAAAACAAAAATGTGTATAAAAGTCTACCTGTGTGATTCAGCTGCAGACATTTAAAAGGTATCATGACGAGTTTGATCCAGTTAATATGCACACGTTTAACAAACACTAAATAATCTTATCATGCGTGTGTTACTACGCTATCATGATATGGAGTCTTTTTCATCCACTGATCTGTGAAGACACCAATCACTGTCCTGATTTGCTGAACATGTTTCAGTGGGGGACGTCAGGCGCAGCTGCTTCTCACTCTGATCACTGGAAAGTCCCCTTTTTAGCGCATCATTGTGTTCATCCCTTTTTTCAGTTTTCTTGCTCTTTCCTTCGCGCATGCGGGAGGAAACAAGCTCGCCAGCAGTGTCAACTGTCTGGGTTTCTGGTTTATGTGTGGCTGGGTGTGACGTGGCCGAGCCTTTCACTGAAAATATCTCTCTGTGCTGATAACTGAAAAGGTGATGGATGTTTTCCGGAGGTGTCTGACCCACACATTAAAAGTCATGGGCTTCTCTCAGAAGGACAAATCAAGAAATTGCATAATCCTTTATGCCATACTATATTATAGTGCTTTGTTACATTATATTATAATGTAAAGTTTTTTTTTTTTTTTTTTACTTATATTCAAATATTTGTTTAATTTACCTTTTTTTTTTTTTTTTTTACTTTCTCTATTGATCTGTTATTTCCCCTCCGGGGATCAATAATGACTTATCTTAAGTTTATATATTTCAGAAGTAATCCCATATAATTATTTCAAGTAGGACTGCAGTTGAAACTTAATTCAAAACAGATGCTATCAGCCAAAAACATTCCCCTTACCCTGTGTGCCCTCACTCTGCAAGTCCCCTCTCTGCATGTCTTTGGGTTCAGGAATGGAACAAAAGGGGAAATCAGGATAAGATTCGCTTTTTGAAGTCTGAACTAAGAACATCTTTCAAGTCTGTCCCAAACATATTGTGAACATACAGGATAGATGGACATAGTATACTTTTTTTTTAATCATAACCACATGGTGCTGATCGGAGTGACATGCTTGAGACATACAGGCTGTAATGTTGTCTCCCATGTATTCTTCACTACCCAGCTGCGTGTGCATCTCCTCACAAATGTAGAAATTCAAAACACATTTCTAGAGTCATGCTAGCAGCTCTGTGAGACATTTATTGCTAAGCTGCAATGTAAAGTACGGCGGATGGTAATGTCATTAGTTCTGCAGGTATTTGGCCATAAATCTAAATATATGTATATGATAGGACATGTCATGTGTGCAGCACGAGTCCCAGACAAGACACATTTCCCTATTAGGACAATAAAGTTTATCATATTGTATTGCATTATATTCTATCGCATAGGTATTCAACAGGGGGTCCACGACCCCCGGGGGGGTCGCAAAATAGTTTGTAGATAAAGCAATTTCATTATTTTTTAATTATCTATTATCTTGCTTTGCGCATTCACATTACCTCCTCCACTGTGTTTCGGGAAGGGCGGGACTTCGCTCCCGACACACACACACCTACAGTCAGAGACAGAGCGGAGGAAAGGAGAGGGGTGAACTAAAAGAAATTCGCGCCACGTGGTCCTTGGCCTGAAAAACGTTGAAGACCCCGGTTCTATCGCATGATCTGATGATGCCGCTACATGGAAAGTCACGGGACTTGATGATATTATCCTTATGGGGACATATTGTTTGTATTACATTCAATTCTTGTTGAGACATTTCACTATAATAGTTGCGATTTGTGATATATTATAAATTAAATCGACTTGACTTCGCAACCACTAATGTGGACCTCGTGGTGGCGCTAGAGATAAGGTCAGGATATCACTGAAATCAGTAGGATGCATCGTCTGGAAACCATGAATGTGTGTACAACATTTCATCGCAAGCGATCTGAGAGTTATTGAGATGTTCCGGTCTTGACAGACCATTGCCATCCCTGAGACATGCCGATAGCACGGTTAGGAGACAGTCAGGAGAGTTAGAGCTCCTTCGCAGTGAAACCTGAGGTCATTCTTCTCCTCCATCCTCTCAGACCATCACTAATTAAAAATAAACAGCAGCTGTCTGCAGGACAGGGTCATTCAGGGTCATGGGGCTACACATTTCTTTCTACCATCATGAAGGAAACAAATTGCCTCCACTGTCATTTCATATTTTAAACTTAGCTAGTAGAGGCGTGTTTTTCTCATACAAACATCACAAGAAGCCCCACACCAGGGTTGTGACCTGGAGTCATCCATTAGCTCGCCGCCTCTGTCAGCACCCGGCCCTTCTGCTCCGTCTTCTCAGACTCTCGTTTTGGTGTTTGGTCAGCAATTTTGCAGCTGACCCAAAGGCTACAGAAGTCGACGTTCCTTCTCCACCATGTTTAAGCCATAAGGCTCCATTTCTGCTTAGCAAATTAATGTCAGCTTGCTTAATACCTAATCACTTCCAGTGGCTCCAGACTGCTTGGGTTGAAACAGTCCTGATGTTGTTCTCCCGCTGATATCGCCAAACAAGGAAATGCTTACTGATGGTTGGCATCAATAAAACCATGGGGTTCGCATGGAAGAGAGCAAGCAAAAACTCAGATCCAAAAACAATCGGTGCAGCCAAGACAGGCTGCAGTGTGCCAGAGAACTGGTGCCACACACACACACACACACACACACACACACACACACACACACACACACACACACACACACACACACACACACACACACACACACACACACACACACATATATACGTGTGTATATGTGTGTCACCAGTTCGCTGGTCTGTACAACTACATATACATGTTTTCATGGCGTTTTTGTCATCAATTAAGACCGGGGTACACAAGCGTTGAGATAAGAATTATGTTTTGCTTTGTTAAAAAGTGAAGGGTGCAACATGCGGTGCACATATTTTGTGTGGATGGTGAACATTGCAGTGGAACACGATGAAGAGCACAGTGTGTTCCCATATGCATCCAATTCAACACCAAATTAAAAGCAAGAAGCAGCTGATTAAAGGTTATGCAAGACTCTAGCATGTTTTTACTTTGGGTTCAGAGAAGAGCTAAAAATGCAGATATGGAAGATTATATATTTTGGTATAATTACCAACACACTCGCATGGTGTCATACATCAAAGTCTGAAGGACCTTGTCAGGAAATGATGCCGGCGTTTTATTTGGCACCCCGTTGCCTTTCTTAGAAGGAAGTCCAAATAACTTTATTGATGTTTATTTATTCCCTTATAAATGGACGGTAAAGCTATTTGCACAAAATAGAATTGTCCTCCGTCTAATTAAAATTTTCCATTAGAAAAAAAGCCATGGAAAGAGGAACCCCACAACCAAAAGGCCTCTACATGTGTTTTTCATCTGGTGTGTAAAGGCCCTAAATCAACATAAATAAAATGAAGACAATCTCAGTTGGAGCTGTGGGAGGGTAAAACTATGAGAACAGTTTGATGGGTCCAGTGCCAGGGTACTTCTTTATTATGCAAAGCCAAGCATCTTTGCACACAATGATCATAAAAAGACACTTCACAAAGACTTGCATAACGCGTGTACGAACGCAGTCCAACTTGTGCAACATCTTGGGTTTTATTTGGGACTGAGGCAAAAAGATAAAGTCAGAACTGGAGGAAGACCAGCATCATGTTGATCTGCACATTTTACAAAACCAGATCTCTCAAGATACGTTCACAGTGATTGACTAAAAGTACGGTCAAGTTTTACACGGCAGTTGACCATTGCATTACATTACAATACATCACAGGTCATTTAGCAGACGCTCTTATCCAGAGCAACTTACAGCAAACTAACTACAGGGACAGTCTCCCTGGAGCAACTCGGGGTTAAGGACCTTGCTCAGGGGCACAATGGTGGCAGCCCTGGTATTGAACTCACAACCTTCGGTTTGGATGGCGTACCACCAGGCCACTAGACCATTGCATGTGTTGGCTCCTCTTGGCCAAATGTGAATTCCAACACACTGTTGCATAATATAATGACAATCAAAGATTTAATAACTTTGCTATAGAACTACAAATGCTTTACTTACAAAGTTGAGCAACAGTTGACTGTACTTATGTGCTGCTTTGAGGTCCTAGACAAAAAGGGTATTTTAATAAGTGCAGGAGTGAGACCATTTAAGAAAGTCTGTGGCCTTTCAATGAACCTGATATGATTTCATCATTGAACGCTTTAGGTTGTTTATGAGAGGAACAATTTCAGAGTGCCTTGCGAGTTTACAAAAGGTGTAGTATGTCACCGTTGCTATTCCTGAAAGCCAAAAGCTTTCGGAGCCCTACAGCCTTGGATGTAATGCTGCCCCTGCAACAGCCACTCCTCCGAGCAGCTAGGAAACTGTAAATGCCCTGGCCAGTTGTGTTTGTGAGCTTGAGGATGTTGCTTGAGTGTCAACAGGAGTTAGAGAGTGATGGAACATGTGTGACATGAGGCTGCTCTTTGCATTATATGTGAAAGCGTGTACATACAGACTGTGCATGCGTCTGCAGCACAGATCAGACAGAGAAGGGGAAAAGGGGGGAAATACAGCATAGCTGAGTCTTGGAACAGAACCAAAAGCCACAAAAGTAGGTCTGGATCCAGCATCCTTGAGCCCTGTAGAGACGTGTAGCAGAACAGAACAGAGCAGAACAGAGGGTCTATTCAAACCAAACCATTTTTTTCCCTGGCACCGGTTTGAATGGGTATAAAATGAGATCACTCTTTGTTTTTGCCGTCACAGAAATGTCAGGAAAACATTAAAGAAAGCATTTTTCCACCTTCCAAAACAGGAGATGAGCCTTACTTGCCTTGTAGTTAAATGCAATGAAGTTTCACCGTATAACTATGAAAGTGCAACTGAAAATGTGTTCCGGTTGAAGCTTGTGCGGCCTCATTTTTTCCTAGCGAAGTTGTTTCTTTTTGTAAATGGAGGGGACTGGAAATATTTCGCTCACCAGAGTAAGTGAGGAAGAATAACTGCACAGTATGATTCCACTTTGACCCCGTTTACACACCACTCCTGTTCTTTTAAATGTCTTTCCAAATATTTTTTTGTTTATGTTCGACTCTGAGAAAATTAGTTTGAACAAAAAACAAAAACAACTACCGAGGAAGCCTAACCAGCACATTTTCCTGATTAAACTGATCCCATGAGAAAAAACAGGTGTGCTGGCTCAACGCAACCTTCACATACTCACTGATCTTAGTCAGAAAATGGATTGACTTCCAGGTGTTCAAGCTACTTATGATGTGCTCGAAAAACCAGAATGAAATGTAAATCATTTTATTTTCCTCATGCAGAAAACAAATACGGCCCACAAATGCTTGCAATAAATGAGAACCACAGATAAGTTGGTGAATGGACAAACCACATGCAACACTTACATGTGATTATACCTATAAACACATCCACACTGAATACTGTACATTTAGTCCCTGTAGATACTTGAGAAGGCACATTATGGCTTTCAATGTTATAAATATGTGGTTCTGTAGTTATAAAGATGTGGTTTTATGGTTATAAAGATGTGGTTCTATGGTTATAAATATGTGGTTCTGTAGTTATAAAGATGTGGTTTTATGGTTATAAAGATGTGGTTCTATGGTTATAAAGATGAGGTTCTGTAGTTATAAAGATGTGGTTCTCTAGTTATAAAGATGTGGTTCTATGGTTATAAAGATGAGGTTCTGTAGTTATAAAGATGTGGTTCTATGGTTATAAAGATGAGGTTCTATGGTTATAAAGATGAGGTTCTGTAGTTATAAAGATGTGGTTCTATGGTTATAAAGATGAGGTTCTGTAGTTATAAAGATAAGGTTCTGTAGTTATAAAGATGTGGTTCTGTGGTTATAAAGATGTGGTTCTGTAGTTATAAAGATGTGGTTCTGTAGTTATAAAGATGTGGTTCTGTAGTTATAAAGATGTGGTTCTGTGGTTATAAATATGTGGTTCTGTAGTTATAAAGATGAGGTTCTGTAGTTATAAAGATGTGGTTCTATGGTTATAAAGATGTGGTTCTATGGTTATAAAGATGAGGTTCTGTAGTTATAAAGATGTGGTTCTCTAGTTATAAAGATGTGGTTCTATGGTTATAAAGATGAGGTTCTGTAGTTATAAAGATGTGGTTCTATGGTTATAAAGATGAGGTTCTGTAGTTATAAAGATAAGGTTCTGTAGTTATAAAGATGTGGTTCTGTGGTTATAAAGATGTGGTTCTGTAGTTATAAAGATGTGGTTCTGTAGTTATAAAGATGTGGTTCTGTAGTTATAAAGATGTGGTTCTATGGTTATAAAGATGTGGTTCTATGGTTATAAAGATGAGGTTCTGTGGTTATAAAGATGTGGTTCTATGGTTATAAACATGTGGTTATAAAGATGTGGTTCTGTGGTTATAAAGATGTGGTTCTGTGGTTATAAATATGTGGTTCTGTAGTTATAAAGATGTGGTTCTGTGGTTATAAATATGTAATTCTGTAGTTATAAAGATGTGGTTATAAATATGTGGTTCTGTAGTTATGAAGATGTGGTTCTGTGGTTATAAATATGTGGTTCTGTAGTTATAAAGATGTGGTTCTGTGGTTATAAAGATGTGGTTCTGTTGTTATAAAGATGTGGTTCTATGGTTATAAATATGTGGTTCTGTAGTTATAAGGATGTGGTTCTATGGTTATAAAGATGTGGTTCTATGGTTATAAATATGTGGTTCTGTTGTTATAAAGATGTGGTTCTGTGGTTATAAGGATGTGGTTCTATGGTTATAAAGATGTGGTTCTATGGTTATAAATATGTGGTTCTGTAGTTATAAGGATGTGGTTCTATGGTTATAAAGATGTGGTTCTATGGTTATAAATATGTGGTTCTGTTGTTATAAAGATGTGGTTCTATGGTTATAAATATGTGGTTCTGTAGTTATAAAGATGTGGTTCTATGGTTATAAAGATGCAAGAATGAGAATTGAGAAGAATTGAGAAATGCAAAAAGGTATAAGGCCGCAATGAGAGTCAGGAGATATGAGGACATCCAAAGTCTTCTGCGGTTCAATGAGCAGGGCAATGCGACAGAACAGAGTTTTAATCAGTAAAGTTAATTAAAAGTTCAAAAAGTAATTAGTTTGTGCTCTCAGTGCAACAGAGCCATGTGCAAGGATCACAGCGACAAAGACAACGTGGTTAATCGTCCATGATGAGACAACAACAAAGGAAGATACAAGTTTAGAGGTTTTTAAAAAAAATCTGAATTGTTTACGACTTAATGGGTATGATAATTGACATCCAGATCCAGTGGTCTGAAGGGCACGGGCGAAAACAAAATAAAAAGGGCATCAGCTGCATGGAAAATAGGCCCAGTAAATGCTGACTGGATGAACTGTTGCATAACAAAAACAAAAACCTGAAATGCATTTTGTTGTCATGTGCTAAATTATACCACACATATTTGTTGGGACTTGCAAGGCCGTGGGAAGCTTCTGATCTTTAGATAACCAAAGCAATATGCAAGAAAGGCTCAGAAAATAAACATGTCATCAATACTGGTGTAATAACGGAACTCGAAAGTGTTTTCAGCACCAAAACTAAATCAGATGCTTTAACATGCTCATGGAAGAACATCTGTGTTTCCTTTTTTGTTTAAAAAAACATCCCTACTTGTCTTCACAGTTCACAGTAAACATGTGAGGGACAACATTAGCTCTCACTCAATAATGTCATTCAACACCTGGGAATTGCAGTAAAAGTTAGTAGAATGCAGCTCATTAGGACATTAAGCCCATCAGGTAATGTTCACACACAGATTCTGCTTGCAATAAACTGCAGAGACAAAAAGGTTAGTGATTATGTGATTGAGGGTAAAGGTACATAATAATATTTAAGGGATTTATGTCTTTAGGAGTATAATACTGCATTTTATTCTGTCATTAAAGTTATATATTTAAATTTTAAAAATATTATTCATTCAATTTAAGTTTAATATTTGCAGATGTGTTGCTGCTTAGTATCAAGAAAAATAGTCCGTCAGGTGTGATCTTTTGCATTCCTCGATACAGGCTTTCAGTATTCACTTGTTTCTTTTGAGCAGTATCCGAACTTCTCCTTTAAATCTTTCCTTCAGCCATTTTCCGTCAAGGTCAAAAGTTACTTTTCAACTTAATGCTTGAATGAAGTTTGTTTGACTGCTCCATACAATTCAGGAAATACCTCAAATTAGCGTTATTTCAGTTCAGCCAACTCGCGTGGGACAAACCGACTCTTTGCATCGAATACACAAATATGTTCATATTTTCCAAAAAGGTCTCTGCAGCTGAATCCCTTCTTCCTACTCCTCTTTCTGTTTGCAATCAACAAACAACTGTGTAACACAGACACCAGAGACATTTTCATCAACATTTATCTAATGTATGTTTTTTCCTCTTCCAATGTAGCTATTGTCCATGCCAAGAAAGATTTCTGAAACCAAGAGAACCAGGAAGTGAGTCACATTTAAACCTCCAAATTGACCTAAAATTTGATCAAGACTCAGAAGGAAACTAAACAACTCGACTGCAAGCGGATAGTGTTCCACCATTAGCTGCCAAATTAGGTGTTAATAAGTCTAAAATTCAATTGCAATTCATAAGAATGTTGTAATTACAATACATCTGATCCAACTTAATGTTTTTTTTGGTCGTTTGTATATACCTTCAGTGAATGCTCTAGTTCTCTGGGAAACAATTATTTTGGGTTAAGTAACAGTGTAAGAGGGAATCAAACCCAGATGGCATTCTGGCACATCCCAGTGGATGGGAGCACTTCCAGGAAAAAGAACTGATCACCAAACTGAATACTTATGGCTCTTCTGTATTTGTCAGATGCCCTGCCCGCTCTAAATTCAAAAAGAGCTTCCACCATTGCAGTTTATGAAGTTAAAGCACTTTTGATTGTCATGACCGTTAGGAGTGTGAAGATGGAAAGATATGGAAACAAACTGAGCTTCTGTTTCTCCACTAACATGTTCATCTACTTGGCTTTGTAATGGTTTGTTTTTTTAACTAATGTCAAGCAGTCGAGTTTTGGATTTCTGTTTCATAACGTCAAAAAATAATTTTGTCCAGACAGACAACTTTAGAGCACACAGTAATCTTTAAAAAAAACACACTTCTGAAAACATCAAGATCTCCTGGGATCTATTTATATAACGATATATGTCTGGATATTAAATTATTTTGGGAGTTGCTCCATTGAACGACGGCTTAATGCATTTGATTAAGTCATATGAGGGTCAAAAACTTAATAATGACTGGCCAGACGTGACATATACATATATATTATGAAAAGGTTAAAGTGCGTTTATGGTCTCTCAATGGTCGTGGAGAAAGGACATCCCAATTAAACACATATAATAAGAACACATTATGCAAACATCAGCCTGAGATAAAATACAACCAGGCAATATATCACAAGCCACTCTGTTAAAAGATGCAGAAATTCAAAGCATACATCTAAAAAAGTACATAAATAACACACAACCAATCACGTCTCACTCTACATGTTTTCAAGCCTCCATGAGTCGCCCATAGATCAGTTTAACTGACTGATGAATGAGTGTTTATGACAATTGTGCTTACACAAGGGGACCCTGTAGCTCCCTGCAGAATTCATTACTCAGAGTTCAACAGTTGAGAGGGGTCAGATAAACCTGTTGGTCTGCTGAATAGTAGACCGCTCAAAAATGTCTTGTAGGGAGGGGTGAGGGGTGTGGATGTTCCTATAATCTTCCCTGCCGTCTTAACCTGCACAAGTGAAGGTTAAAGTGGCCACAAAAGAAACGTCTATGTGTATGTATGTCATTTCGCTGTAGTTGGTGTGTGTGTGTGTGTGTGTGTGTGTGACACGTTTACAGACATGATGATTTCCCCACAGACCTCACTCATTAAATGTACGTCCTGAGCTGTGGTGCTTCTCCCCCGGGGTCGAACACACTGAAAAACAATTACAAGTCTGCTCGTCTTGACACTTACAAACTACGCCCCTCAGCTGATGTTTGTTTGAACATTGCATTTTTAAAAAAGATCATCTCCTTCTTGTCAGTCACCACAACTATTCGTGTTGCGTGTCTGAACTTTGCTCTCACTTCAAAAGCTCTGCTCACTAAAATGATGTACAACATAACCAGAATAACCATACATGTGGAGTATTTGCTACACACCCATTTCAGCCACACTTTGAGATATTCCAGTGAAACACTCAGCCACGTGGCATTAATTAAAGTTACTGCTTTCCTTCCCTCTTAACAAACCACAACTAGGGCCTCGTTAGTGATTCCTGTCATCAGCAACAAAAAGGTCACACGAGGCCGAGAGGAGTCGGAGTACAGTTACTCTCGGAAAAACAAATAAAGATGCAGCACTGTACCGCCAAACATCAACTTGAAAAAATATATGATATACGATAAACACAGGAAATCTCCCATTTTTATTTATTTTGCTGAGGCTTTACAACATAGGAGCTGCGTTGTAGTTCCTCTCCCAAGGAGATTATTCAGACCACATTTAGTTTCCCTTGCTAAATTGTCTCCAACTACATTTAGTTGTAATTTAAGGAGGCATTTGTCTTGTATAATATGTATTTTTAACTACAATACCAAGAATTACAATGAACTCACTGAAAATAACACAATTCCTCCACTGACACCAGAAATGCACAAATGCAACATTATAGGGACGGAGATGGATGTTCTGTCTGTTTTAACCTTGTACTTAAATGTAGCTTGAGGGCAACGCAGTTACAAATCCAGTCAGCTGCAACTAATGTCTCTGTGGTTGCAGTCGCAGGTTGTGCTCTGGCATATCTTTGCAAATCACACAGCACCCCATCGGGGCCTCTGAGTTCGAGAAGTGGGCTTGTGACCAGCTGGTAACTGCTTTTAATATTCAAACCGGCTGCCAACAACCAGGCAGACCTTTTTCCGCTTCTTCACCCGCTACTGTTGACATGTTTTTAAGAAAAGAGCTTAACTGCACCGGTAGAGATGATGAGCAGGAAACAGTCAAAAGTCGTTGGACAGCCTCTGAATACGTTGCTGTATATTCAAAAAGTAGGACATGACTTGAAAAGGAGCCCAAACTAGTCTTCACGTGAACAGATGTATGTAAAAATCTGCGAACGGTAGCAGTAGAGAGGCACAAACTTAAGTAGACTTAACACAGACGTCATTTAATATGCGAGTTAAAGGCTAAGTTGGCTCGTACCTTCCTATTCATTCCACTTTATTTTGGTTGTGAAATAGTTGCTGAGGTCCACAACTGCTGAAACAAGCCTCACTTTTATCTTCATGTCACAGTTTGTCCTTACTGAGCGGCCACATGCAACATTCACGTAGCCAAAGTAAATGGAACAGCAACACCGAAGACTAATAATGAGAGCGGAAAAAGTCGAAAATGAGTTTGAGCTCAAAGGCGAGTTCCAATGCATACAGCGTGCAGACAGAAGCAACGTATTTGTGATGTTACAGGTGAATGAAAGGGTTCACCTAAATTACAAAACATTATATTCATATATTCTTAGTTAGCCATGCAGATTTAGATTGATCCGCCTATATTTTGCCAATACACTGGAGGCGAATTGTATTTTGGTCCAAGAAAGAAACGACATTAAGAAAGCACATAGAACCGTATATCTGCTATCCACATGGCTACATAACACTCGAGGTAAGTCATGGTTTTGTAGTCTGGCTGTACCTCGCCTGTAAATGCATATTCTCCTAGTACAGTAGCTGTTGATGGATTAACAAAATACCTGCTCGCTGAGAAAGTTAAAGGATTTGTGAGGCGAGACCCGGCTTAACTGAAGCTGACACAATCATGAAGAAGTGTATGATGGGGGCTTTCAGCCTGACCTTCTTTCATCCACCCATTTCATGTTGAGTGGGAAAAATGTAGTCGCCCGTCAGCAACTGTAGGCTTTAAAAGGCCTACAGTTCACCACTCTTATAGCCGGGGGGGGGGGGCCAATGACAGGCATCTTGTGTCCAGACAGTGGCGAAACACATCACGCCTTTGTCAGACGAAACTTTCAAAAAGTCATCGTGTTCTGGCCACAAGTATTACGACCATTTCTGCCGCAAGCTAAATGGATCCACACGGTTTCGGCAACAGAAGCTCAGGACAACAAGCGAGCGCGTGAGAGTCTCTGGTGTCGACACGCCCAGACACCCAAGGTGCAAATTTTTTTTTAAACATGTATACAAAAAAACTTTTTAAGCTCGTGCCAGAAAAAGAAATGCAAGTCATACTTTTCAGTTTTCTGTCTCTACACAAGTAGTGTTGGCGGAGAATTTCTGTGACTCACTGTGGTCGTCCAAAAGCATTCCTCTGTTGCCCTCCATTTCCTGAAGGACTTTTGTTTTTTGTTGCAGTCAGTTCAATGCAAGTGAATTGTGTTTGTATCTATCTAATTCTGTGGAATTTATTACTTTTATTAGTTTTCACTTTCACTGTGAATCATTTGTTCCTTCCCCTCACACTGGTAGTAGTGCGAGGCATCAGGAGGCATCTGCCTTCACTTAATGAACCAAGGATTCAATTAAATTTACTCCAAAGAGGGAGTCTTCTTCTCAAACAGAACAGAGGGAGTAAAGTCCTTAAGCTTTGAATCATTTGATCGGCTCGAGTCTTTCCAAGTGCAGAACTCAAGGTACTGGCAAATGCAATAACATGTGCTCCCATTAAAATGACCACTTTTAACTATAAATTCAATTAATTATGCGATCAAATGGAGCATTCGTTGATAATACTGTATAACAATTCGCACATGCTGGACTATTTTTGACATCTCTTTAAGAGAAAAAGTATTTTTCATGGAAGTAAATCCCTGTGGGCTGTTTTGTCTACTCGTGGACGGCTGCAGTTTAAGTAAGCTTTGATTTAGCAATCTGGACCGTGGTGTCAAACTCACTATGTTACGCAGTTGCAAATGTGATCTCAAAGGTCTGGCGAGAGTCTACCTCTAGGACATAACATATGCCATCCATTCATTGCTATGATTAAGTTTCAGCTAAAGAGATGACCCCATGCAGCCCCATAAATGCCAGCAGGGAAAAGATCAACAAATAAATATAATTTATATGATGTCAAGCACACCGTATATATATCACACTTGTAAAAACAATATGCCTAGAGCTATGACGGCCATTAAATAAATTTCACTTCTGAATGAATAAAATAAGCTTAACAGATGCTTATTTGCACTATATTTGATCACTATTGTTGCATAAGCTCCTCTTTAAGTATTATTGTATTTTTGCAGCAGAAGTAAAAATGCACATGATGTATAACTCCCGGGTCACCACCGGGTGAAAATAACGTAAAAGGAGCAAGCCGAGTAGCCTCT
Organism: Cottoperca gobio; assembly: GCF_900634415.1. Taxonomy (NCBI): domain Eukaryota; kingdom Metazoa; phylum Chordata; class Actinopteri; order Perciformes; family Bovichtidae; genus Cottoperca; species Cottoperca gobio. The sequence goes on along the minus strand of NC_041370.1, from coordinate 5,128,748 downwards.
CAGGTGTCCGGATGCCACATGCACGTTTTATGGTGGAATCTGCAGCCTCATTCTCTGCTGACTGTCTCCTGATTATGTTCTCGGGTTACCGGTGATCCATTGGAACGCTAACTGTAAGTGAAACCGATGACAAGCCTGTAACACTGAGTGACAACTCAGATAGACGAGGCACCAAAAGGTTGGGTGGATTTGTACAGGCACTAATTTTATCCATGCAAGACCACCGATAGAAGGAACGCAGCGTGAGAGTGCACCTGTGTTAGCATCTTTGAGAAAATGAAAGCGTGTGTGTGTGTGTGTGTGTGTGTGTGCGTGAGTGTGAAAGCAGGTCAGCTCGTCGTCTTCTCACCTCGCACAGCCCTGTTGACTGCAGCTGGGGGAGAAGAGCTTGTAATGTTTTTTTATTGATGTAGCAGATCACGGCGTGCTCTCCACGGGACTGAGGCGGTGGAGAGAGTGGCAGCCTCAGCTGTTCCCTGTGATGAAGTCCATCCTCTGGGCATCTAGCTGCCTTTGGGTATGAGATGGTGCAGCTGTGATGGAAGCGAACGTGTTTTTCCCTTATGCACCATGAACTCCCATGTGTATTTTACACACACACACACACACAAACAAATACATGTGGTGTAGAGGGTTGCACACACACACTGTACACTTTTACAGGAAACGTTACCTTGGCAACTGAAGAACTCTGCTATAGCTCAAGCTCTTATACTTCACAGATCTTCGTCTTGTATCTGGGAGGGAAAGGAAGCAACTCAACTGATAAGTTTATCATTTAGTAGAGGACACTTCCTCCTGATGTGATCACTTGTATCGGAGTTTAATTCAAGATCAACTTGAAACGCGTGCAAAGTGTGATGGCACGGCATGGATGGAAATTTCACGTGTCAGCTGCTACAAGTGCTGAATCCCACCACAACATCTGTTTTATAGTATCTCTGTGGCAAAGTGTTCTCAGACCTGCCAACGTGTTGCCATAGTCACCTACTACACCTAGAGCATAATAAGCACCTCGATCCCAGGCCGCCAGGCTCACTGCTCTCACCCTCAGTAGGCTGATAGAATATCAAACCCTAGAAGCCTTAAAGCAGCACGGGGCCAATTGACAAACTGGATCCAGTTCCTCAGTTTGCAAAAGTATTTGGGGAGGTGCCACTAAGGGGTGTCGTGTGGCCCGGGCTTAGTTCACTTTACTGTCATTTATAAGTCATCATTAGCTGTGTGTGTACGGCGTTACCACCTGCCGTCCCGTTCCTCCTGGGTCGAATTAAAAAAGGATCCATCATAAATTAGAGAGAAATTACACCATCGCAGTCGCCCCACTAACGCTGCTTGGGCAGTTCAAACCAGTCGTGTATTTGGCTTAAATTTAAGCACAACATATTCCAAGTCCCCCAGGTTCTGATTCATCAAAAGCTCATACATGGAAACCTTGAGCCGAGCCCCCCCCCCCAAACCCACAAACAATCCCCCACTTGACGCAGACTGTTCTCAACTGTAACTCCAACTGACCCAGCTGCCGGGCTGCGTGTGTGAGCAACATGCACAGGGAGAGTTCCTTTTTTTTTATGAGACTGCTCCGCTGCATCATATAGGGTAGTCTATTTAGGTCTAGGCTGCTGGCTTGGACTCTAAGTAGGGGCTTAAGAACCACATTTAGTTGAAAGAAGAAGCCCTGCAGGGAAAACTGAACAGTAGAGTGGGCCGGCCATTTGCCTTTTGGTGGTTTTTTATTTTTTTTATTCTGTATTGAGACAGTGGGAGGAGACGGTGAAGACACAGCAGAGAATGTTCTGGTGGGATCTGATCCGAGGCCAGAAGGGGTTCTGTTCCAGAAACCAAAAAGCAACTATCTCTTGAAACAAAAGAGAGAAAGAAATCACTGATCTCCATGCTGTATTTAAGTAACTGACACTGAAATATGGACATGCATGGAGAAGTTGTGTTTTTTTTTAATACTGGTAGCTGGGAAAAACCTACGAGTGACTCACGATAGGAAAGTTGAGCAACTCCCAACCTTTTGCAGCTCATTTCTGGTTGATATGGTAATTGCATATGTCTAATAATTCATAATGTTGCCAGTCACGATACTTATGTTACGTACACTATGTACTTTAAAACTCAAATGTGCTAAATAAATCCCAGGAAGAGTAGCTGGAGTTTTCCTCTCTGTGCCTGACATGTGCTTCCAATGCTAAAAGGTATCTTTCAAACACACTGGCCTCTTTGTTCCAAAGCTCTTTTTTTCCTTTCTTGCTCTGCTGTTTATTTGTAGTTCTAGTAGCTTTATCATGATCCCCTAATATAAAACAGAAGTATAATTGCTAACTTGACTTTTCCATGTAGATTAACAACATTAAAGGATGTTTCAGCAGAGTCAAAGCCCACTGAATGTTTTCTCTTCTGTCTTTTAAACTGGACAGTATAAAGAATAATTGCCTATTTTGTAGCACCATGTGCTGATATAATCTGTCGGCGAGCGATGACGTGGATAGGACCTGCATTACATTAAAGATAAATTCAATAAAGTATAAAAAAAATGATTTAATACACTAAAGTCTCCATTTTAATTGCATAATGTTGAGCAAGAACATGAACACAAGTGATAAGACAGTACTGAAGTCTCCGGTTCCACTTTTCAGTGTCCAATAAAGCAAATGAACCCTAACCCTGAAATAAACAGAGCCTTTGTGTCCATATGGTCATAATGTTTGATTTATATGTATGATAACTCTCATTGTGCCTAATGTGTTGCTCCTCGACTCTCCATCGTTGTATTTGCACTTTGTGTGTCCACACCCTTTTATAAAAGCAGATACTAAAGCAAACAGATTCATCCCGTTAGACATCCTCTTAGCAGTTTGTACGAGTTCATAAGCACGGCAAACGATATGTAAATCTGGCCTTTTAAAAACAAAGAAAAGATGTTGATCACGCGCACACACAATGGCCGCTCTTCTGCTTGGTGAACGACGGGGAAATGACTTCTATCTGGTACTTCGACATGTTAGAGACACATTGTATCAGGGACAGGCTGTTCTTGCTCTTTGCTTTAAAACAGCCGCTCACTTGTAAAGCTGTGCACCATTTTTATGACTTTTTGGCTCATAAGTTGTCTACTAATCACACCAGGCTTTTGCACATAATCAGAGCTTGTATTAAACCCCCCCTGAGGAAGCAGCTCCGTCTCGGGTTCCCAGCTTAGAGCTGACACGGGGTCTGATGGGTAAGGGTGGGATTCAAGCCCTGCAGGAACATCTAGAAGGTGATAATAGGCTCTGGACAGGGGTCATGGAACCCCCTGGAGACACGGGCAGCTGTCTTGCTTACGTATCCATCTCATCAGACCCTGTTGGGTCAGCTGCATTGACAACAAAGAGGACAAGAGAGACATCCATCATGTGCAGGAGAGGTGTCAAATAACATGACGCCGATGGTGACGGTGGAGATGATGGTTGCATAGCGAGTGTCTTTTCACTTCCTGGCTAAATATGATCATTTATAGGGTGAGAAAGCTGGATCTGAATGAGAGGTACCAAAATGAACTGCAGATTAAACCCTAAAATACATATGATCGTAAACACTAGATGCATTTGACAGAGACACAAGTGTTGAAAGATTTACAATATACTTTTCAAGTATTACAATGTTATGCTCCTCCGTACTTCTACTCCAATACCTTTCAGAGGCAAACATACTTTTGACTCTAATACATTAATGTGCCAGCTACTGTTACATTACAGATTACATAAGAAAACATATAGTGAGCATATAAATACAATGATATCGACCAAACACTAACAGCATATATAGTATTTATTTATTATTTATTCTACTTTTCTCACTTAAAGTAGTTTGCTGATCATTCTTTTATTGTTGTATTGTCACTTTTACTTAGGCAAAGGATCGGATGTTTAATATCTGAGCAAACAATAAGTATTATTTCCTCAAATCATTAAATTCAAAGCAGACATTTTGACTTTTCTTTTGAAGTTGACTTTTGGATCCCAGCGGTCCGTGGCAAAGCTGTAAGAACGGCCAGCGAGTAAATATCAGTGCCAGGGTCGTAGATTGTACGGAGTAAGTGGACGCAGACCTTGGAACTAATGTGGGATTTGACACCGACTCAATTTGTTGAGTCATACTGAATCCAGCCACAAGCAGTGATGTTTTAACAGCATGGAGTGGAAAAGATTTGCTTGTTACTTGAATATGGCTAATGTGAAAGACAAAAAAAACTTTGTCTTCAGAACAATAAAAGCTGTATTTTGAAGCAATTATTTGCTGAAATTGCCACCAAAGTGAACCAAAACATGAATTACAGAGTGATTCAGCCAATAAAAGCATAATTAAAAAAGAGTTTGGTTCTTTGCAAGAGGTAACCGCAACCAGATGGGACTATGTTATGGAAAAGGATTTGGCAAGGTATGGGCTAAGAAGCAGCTGTTTGTTCAAATAAAAGGGTTAGGGTTATACTTCTGAGATTCAACAGATTTACAAAAATACACCCCGATACAATAGAATATGAATATTCAATGCACTTCTTTAGTTAGTATATTTAAAAAAAAGCTCCATCTATACAATCTTTGTGCCACTTTAAGCTCATTTAAATGTTTTTATTAAAGCAGCTATTTTTTATCTCTTAACTATTAGCCTTTTCCACTTTTACTATTTTTATTCTGCTATTTAATACAATTTTTAATGCTATTTTTAATGCTATTTACAATTTTTATACTGCTATTTCACATTTACATCAACATTGTGACTATTGTACTGTAAATGCTCTTATTCTGTATAATTTTGTACTAATTTTTATGTTTTTGCTGTGAAACACTTTGGGCTTCAATTCTTGTATGAAAGGTGCTATACAAATAAAGTATTATTATTATTATTATTATTATTATTATTATTATTATTATTATTATTATTATTATTATTATTATTATCGCAACATCCTGTGAAATCAAGTATTTCTCCTCCATAGTCGCACAATGGCATATGAATATTGGAAGGGTCCTTTTAGTTCATGTGTTTCAAAGTTTAAAGTAAATACAGTTGCATATCCTGAGAAATCAAGGAACTTATTATGTCTATAAAGGCCACAGTAACATGTGACTCAAGGTCCTTCACAGTCCATCGCCCCTGGGGGGGGTTTTAGGTGAAGTAATCAGAAGTAATGTTGAAGCTCTGCGTGTTCAGGCGTGTCAGCGAGGAGGTCGACAGCTCCAACAGGTGGGAAGGATATGAAGCAGGGGGAGCATGAACTCTTTTATCCCGGCACAGAGGGAGAAAGTGGTGTCAGAGGGATTGCCCAAAAATAGCCTCCCTGGTGTGTGGACAGTGGCGATGTGATGCAGAGCTAACAGGTGAGGAGATGGATGGGAAGGGGCCGCAGGGTAAACTGGAGGTGCGAGAGCAGGGGCCATCCCAGGATGAAAGGGTAAAAAGTGGCAGGTAATAGTTGTTGAAGATGTTGTATTGTGCTCGAGGCAAAGCTATTGTAATGGAATTAGAAAGATTCAACTGGGAAAAGTTTGTGACTTTTTTATTTTATATAAAATAAGGGAAATATCCTAAATCTAATGTATAAAAATGTTGATATAACATTCACTACAATTGGGCAACTGTAGCACACAATACTTGTTCTAGGAGTCATGGGATTATTAGTCAGAGAATTCTGAAAGTCTTTCACACAAAGAAATTGGCAGAAAAAAGTGCGTTACATTATTAAAAACATCTGTTTCCTCTGCTGGCTTTAAATGGTCAGTTCAAGTCATAGTCACAGAGGGTTTGAGCTAAATGCTAATGTGAGCGTGCCAACATGCTAACAATGGCGATGCTAAGATGCGTGACCATCAAGTTTAGCATGTTCACATCATTAGTCATTAGTCACATCATTAGTTTTGCAGGAATTCGTAAATGAATACTGGACAAATTCAAATTAAAAGCTGAATTTGTCCAGTATTGTTTAACTGAAATGTGATGAGATGATGTCTCTAGATCTCAGAATGATGTCAGCTGCTTTGCCCAATTCACTGTAATGTATCATTTGGTTATTTGGCTTCAGGCTTTATGACCTTTTCAAGCACAAGCACAGCTAGTCTTCTGTTGGCACGCGTTTCCTGGTGAGCAAAGTACTGAGTTCTGCGAGAGATTCTTAACTCTGACTTTACAAATAATTAAAAAAAAAATACAAACACGCCACTTCCTGCCTAATCTCCCGCTCATCTTCCAGCCACACTGATACTTCTGATCTCCACTTTTGCCTACATTAGCTGACTTCTTCTACAGTGTCAATTTCGTGGTTGTCACATTTTGAATTAATCCAATGAGCAGTTCAGAGGCACTTCCAGGATGTATCATTGCACACGTAGCAATTCATGGGTAAATGCATTTCCAATGCAAATCTACACTGCTGTAGTTTCCTCTAACACATCAAGCCTAAACAGAGAGGGAGATGTGTGATGAAGAGATGCATTTACTCGACATCTACGTGTAGCAGTATTCAAATAGACAGCGTGTGCTACTAATACAGTTGACCAAATAACTGGCATATACAGGATTATATTCTATTAAGTCACATAAGAGTACTTTCTCCAAGATAGAGGCAGTGTGAGGAAAAACAAGACTACATTTCTTATATAAAAAGTGCCCTGCAAGTGTACAGTGTAGAGAGACGCACCCATGCAGACCAGCAGTTGCACAGATCATTTTAATGCCACAAGTCTGGAATTAAACTTCTGTAAATCCAGCACAGAAGACTTTCTCATTGCAGCTTTTAAGAATAGTATCACCCTGTAAATGTCGTCTGGTCTACGTTAAGATTTACGACAATTATTTCGAGATCAAAAGGTCCAAATCCCAGAGGATGTTTTCACTTCAAATCCAGAAATCCCAAAGCATGTTGTGTTTGTAGACAGTGAGTTGGATATGTCTACGTGGAAATGATAGACGGTAGCAATATTCTTTAAATTAAATCATCCATGTTATCTTTGACGCATGTCGTGAAATTGTATTTCTGTTACAAGGATGATTAGCGACGAGTTTGTTCCCGGTAGGACTGAGAAAGAAGAGTCTCTGCGATAGACACTTTTGTTTGCTACTGTGTACTGCAGACTCAGAGTTTCTTTTAAGTAGCACAATCCAGGGAAAGAAAAAAAAGTGTACACAGCAGCCACATGAACTCTATGCCCTGGACTATAATGAATTTAGAACATAATCTTATTGAAAACGAGCCAAGACAAATGTAAGATAAGAGATCCTAGAGTCATGTGACTCCTAACTGGCTTCAATGTTTGGTGCTACTATATAGCTAAGCTAATATTTCACATTTATATTTTGATTACATGCCCTTTATAACAGGTGTCACGACATTTGGTTGAATGGATTAGTAATTTTGGATTAACGAGAGATGGATTAAGTGTTTTGGCCTCAGTGATTCCAATAAAATGCATTTGCAGAAATGATGATCTTTTTTCACAAGTACAAAAAGTATGGAGCAAAACCGACCTAGTCTGCTTCTTTTTGCACACAACGTTTTTATCTGCAAAATTGAGCTGCCGCAAACTATGAGATGCATTTGAAAGATCCTAATTATCTGCAAGTGTCTAGCAACTAATATAGACAAGGCCTAAAAGAAAAAGAAAAAACATTTAATCTAAATTTCCACATTTACGCTAATGTCATGAACCTTTATGAGCTTTGAAAAGACAGATGTTGTGGTGGGGATGTTGTATTGGAGTGCATTAAATTGTCCTGGGGTACCTAATAAAGTGGCGGATGAAAGTACATGATATGATATGATATGGTACTAAAACCGGACTTTAGCACAGTAAGGTTAACTGCTAACCAGCCAAAAAGGAACAAGGAAATGTGAGTCTACAAATAAACAAATGGGAAAACAAGAATGTCACAATACCACAATTAAAGACACAGTAGCTGCTACCTTTGGCAAAACGGTTACTGTAGCGAGTATTCGTCAGGGATTATGATGATTATGAGGTTTATATGATTGAATGATGTCACTAACGGGCGGCGGACCAACCATTGCGTTTCTAACACCGTTCACTGAACTCCCGGTCACTGCGATGCGTCTCGACAGACGGCGCGCGCGCGCGGTGATGGCAGAAGGAAACATGAACCTCTGCCGCACGGAGCGGGTCACACCCCCTTTCTCTATACACCGCAGACTCCAGCCGACACACACACACACGCACACAAACAAACTCACGCACACACACTTGACATAAACTGGGAACAACAGCACAGACACACAGAAGACCAGGGGGGGAAATTGTCTTTTACTCGTTTCTGCAATATTACACCGCGCTGCCTGAATGTGACGCGACAACACCGCACGACAAAACGCCGACCGGTGAGTACTTTCTGTTTTTTACTAGGCATAACGTTGAAAGTGGAAGAACATTTATAGAAAATAGTGTATTTTGGATATGGAAAACGAGGTTTACAGTCGTTGCACAGCACAGGGAATATCCATGTACAAAAAAAAGTCACCGTAAAACTTATTATTTGCCGATAAATCCTGTATTGTAATTGACATTTCTGGTGACAAATATCCACTGGAAAAGTATCAACCAGCCGTCGTTCTGAATTCTCTCCTGATGTGCATCTTCCTGATACATTTACTATTTTCCGTCACGCTCTGTCATTCTGCATTATGATGCACATGAGGAAACCCCAGAAGGATGCACCGTCTATCCCATGCAGGACATGACCCCACCGGCTTTTTATATGCTCTTATTTGGAGTTTGGAGGTGCCTCTCACTGATGTCATTTGAACGAGTGTAGTGAAAAATATCTGTGAAGTAAGAGTTGTATAATTTGCTGGAAGCTCAGCAGTCCTAGCCTTGGTGAACATTTATATCTTGAACAGTGTGCCATGGTTCAGTGAGTTCCCAAGTGCACTCTCGGACCACCCGGAGGACTGGAGGGGAACTCAGTATAAAAGTTGTTTTTAATGGGTAGCCCCAATGACTGGGTGATTGCAGGTTTCACCCAGCTGTCCCGCCACCTCCTGTAAACAGCTCAAATCTTAAAGAGAGCCCAGCGTGTCCTATATAGCAAACAAGAAATTCCTGTAAATGCTTTGTGGCATCCAAAATCAAACTCTTTCTGGCATCCAGTGAAAACATTGTCATGCAAATTTCTATTGGTGTGCCGGATGAGGTTAGTCCTCTTGAACCAAATATGCCAACACAATGGAAAGGTGTGCCCACACCTACTGAAGTATCATTACAGAACAGTGTTGTTTTCACTTCGTGCCACCTCTTTTTGTAAAGATACACTGATCATTTCATTAACTTGCTGTGTGTTTATGTGACTTGGAATTGTTGCCAACATTGACATAAGTGGAACCATTTCTTTTGAGAACATCTTAAAGTCTGCACGTTAATTAAAATCAACCCTGCAGCAGAAATAGAAGCATTCTAGTTATACAACATGCCACTCATATAAACAGGATAAACACCAACTGTGTCTCAAGCTTCGTACAGAGACGCAGGAAAACACAAACAACAGACTGTATTTTGGAAATATAGCACTATATCTCATCGTTGGCTAGGCAGTTCTCGAATGACCGAAATAGAGGGGACCTTTAGCTGACGAGTTCCCCTTTGTATGCTGCAGAGTTCCACAAACGTGGTGATGACAGACAGCTGAAAAGCATGTTGGTGTGAAGATGCCTCAGTGACACTAGGTCGATATCGTGCAGCGGCAGACTTTTAATACACGCTTTGATTCTAAAGAAGAACTTTTTCAATAGAATTAAATTCCGAAAAAGCTAAATTACTTCCAAAAACCTGCTGAGAAAAGAGTGAAATTCAACTGCCTTAGCTAGCAGAGAGTTAACTGCAACTGGTCATTAAACTTGTGGTCGAGCTAAACGATGTTCTCATTGTAGGCGATAAGCAGAAAGAATAATGTTGCAGGAACTCCCTGCGTAAAGTCATCTATTTGTCTAACAGTTACAGTTGCTCCCTGAAGACAAACACCGCTCAGCCAATATTTAGTCAGACATAACTGAATGAATCAGGGCTATTCAGAATACTTAATTTTTGTTTATTCATTAACCCACAAGGAAGCTGAAAGGTTTATCTTTGCCAGAACAGCTCGGCCAGCGGCTTTGCCATTTACTGCCTCAGCATATGAAGTGTCTGGAGGGAACACTAAGGAGGGACTGCCACATTTCAATAACCAAAGATTGTGCCAATAGCAGTTGCTGTGGCTTTTCTGAAATAGCGAGCGGCGTGTCCCGGGTGCACATATAGATAGCAAATGTGATTCCAGCTGCCACTGTGGCATCCAAGTCTTAATGATAGGGCTGTTGATTGAGTGTTTCTTCTCGTTCGCTTTGAGCTATGTATCGAGTTGCTGGACCATTGTTGATCAGAGCTACTTTTGCTGTTACATGAAATAAACAGCTGATAAGGATTACACAGCTGTCACTCCATACCCCAAGGGGGGGGGGGAGGGCCTCAATCAGGGTTTTCTACTCACTGTTGAAGACCTGCTTTTCTAGTTTTGCATGTTGATGCTGCGTTTCTGGTAAAACAAGGTGACCGAGATTGTCAGGTGTTAGATGATCAATAACAAGAGACCCAGTGACCCCCCTCCCCCTCTCTCTCTCTATCATCAGGGGAAGGACTTGCTACAGAGTTGAGAAGTGCAATGGTATTAATAGTAAACCGCAGTGGTTGACAAACGCATTGACGAGGTTGGCAGTTGATGAAGTAGTTCAGTGTTTGGTGAAGATGCAGACATTAGAGGGAAAAATGTAATTAACTAGAAGTCCTCACAAGTATAGGAGGACACGTGTGCGTGCACGTGTGTGTCAGTAACTGCGTTTGTGTGAGCAAATCTAGTAGTGAGTGATTAAAGACCAAGCTTACCCACAGCCTTTTAGAGAGGCTGAAATCTCAGTGATTAGGCTGCCGACCACACAGCGTGGAGCCGGGACAGCTGCAGCTGGTTATCAATCGAGCGTTCAGAGAAAAGCTGTCGAAACTGATCCAACTGTTCAATTCCACCAACTAGTTTGTATACGGTATACACAAAAAGGCCAGGAGCTTACACACTTTACATACATGATGCATTGTTACTCACTGGCTGTTTTGTATACAGTACCGTTTCTGCTGACGCCCATTCGAAAGGGAAACTACTTTCAGCCATATGAACTCGTCTGAAACACATTTGTTGGGTTTTAAACATTTCGGTACAGCTATTACAACAAATGTAGAATAATCCAGTGAAATTAAAGTTTTCCACATCCAAGGCCAAACTTCCTCTGGCTAAATTAAGAAGGTTGTCACAATGTATTTATTTGACGGTTTAGCTACCATGTGCTGCGAAGGAGCAACATCTGAGTGCCATTCTTGAAATGTGCAGAGTAAGCTAAATTGACTGTCTGTTGAGGCTGGACCTTCAGGAAATTATTATCTGAAAGCCAAAAACAACAAGCTCCCAGGAACGAGGGGAGTGGGAAGTTCACAGAGCGTGGAGGAGGAGGCGGGGGAGAAGATGGATACACTTCACTATTCTCCAAAATAGTAGCTAAGATGCACACTTGGACCACCGTGTGATAGCGTGCGTCGGTTTTGAAATCCTTGTCATGTGCAAGTGGGCAATTTCCTCCTTCCAAAATCCCTGAAGAGGACTCTAATAATGAAAGATCAATGATTTGATCCCTGGCATTATACTCCCGAGGATCGTATGTCATAGATAAAGCCTGGTGGACCTGGGAGAGAACTAGACGTAACTATAGACATGAGTCGAGAAGAAACATCCTTTTGAAGTGAAAAGTATACGGAGGTCTGAGCTGAGTGAGCATCTCTCTGAATCACAGCAGATCATCAAACGCATGCAAATGTGATATGGTGAAGTAGTCACAGAGGGAATAAACTATTCTGTCCATGTAGTGAGGATGAACTTTAAGCATTTAACTTAACCTTTTCACAAAGTTTATAAAAAAACAACCAAGCAAAGACTGGATTAAGCCAGTCTTCTGTTTCCTGTAAAGACTTCTCCATGTTGGCGTGTAAAAATACGCCTAGCGACTTAATATGGTCTTTCATTACTTCCTCAAAATCATCAGCGCACTCATTTGCGCTGAATATTATTATAAGCCACATCTGTTCACATCTTTAACTTTCGCCTGTAGTCACATTGTCAGCAGGTGGAGTTCACACGTTTTAACTAAGTTGAAAAAGTGTTTTTCAGATATCGAATGTGTAGCTTGGGGTGGTTTTGGACATGCTATATGTGCGGGCGACTCATTCAAAGATCAGTGATGGACTGAGGCTGACTGTATTGTCTTTTCTAGACAATGGCTCGAGAACAAACATTTCTGTCACTAGTTTTTCACATGATTTGCATCTTTCTGCTGTGGAGGGAGGGGAAGTTCTGCTTGGTTGGTATATCTGCCTGATATCTATATCTTTGTATTAGTATTTTATAGCAGGCTCAAAGTAGACAGATGACTGAGATAAGACTGCCCTCTATGCAAATGATCAGCGACTAAATAAAACTGGTTCTGTTTGGATGCACTACACTATTGGCTTCTTCCTTTTTCACAGCTGTTCGGTTTCTTCACTCAAGACTGCTTTTGAAGTTAATCTCTGTCGGATATTGTATTTCGTGATTTATTTATTTTTTTACTCCTGGCTCTCTTTTAAATGTGCTTTTCTTCCGTGATAATTGTTAATTCAACCGTTACTATCTATGCTATGCATCCAGTGCCTTGAAAAGGTGAATTAGCTAATTACTTTTTACAAGCATTGTTTGCCGTCTTCCTAAAATCTTTCCTCGACTGTATCACTCTTGTGTGTGTGTGTGTGTGTGTGTGTGTGTGTGTGTGTGTGTGTGTGTGTGTGAGACAGTTTGAGGTGGCCTGGCTGCAGTGATGTCCAGATCTACAAAATCAGCCTCGAGGTCTCGGAGCCGCTCGAGGACCCGGTCAAGATCCCGCACCACCTCTCGCTCCAGGAGCCGCTCCAGATCCCGCTCCAGGAAGCGCCACTACCGGTAAAGTCTCATTTTTATGAAAACAATTCTCGTCTTTCCTTTCTGATCTATCAGCTCTAGTTTCTGTAGTCGAGATTTACTGCATTGTGTGCGATTGTTGAAGATGTTAGCAGAACAGACTTATTAAAATAAGGTTTGACAAATGTTTTATAGTGCGTATGAACACCTTGACCCACTTAATGCTTAAAGTATCAATGACTGTGATGAAGAGAACAAAAACTAGCAGCAGGTGCAGCAGGCAAAGTGGTGCCTTATGCACAGACATCAGAATTGAAATTATGTGCTGGTAAGATTTGACGTGTGAAAACATATGTACGCAGTTGTGACTGTGTGTTCTGTTATATTCAGCGTTTCCTGTTCGCTGCATGATATTTGTTGGTTTCCATCTGCAAGACCTTGTCTTGTTCTGGACTTTATGACTTTGGTTCTCATGCACTCACAAAGCCGGTGTAGCGTATTAATGGATTTGGGTCGGATTCAAACTCTGGAGTCGGCTTCTGTATCCAGAGGAAATTGGATGTTTGAGAAAGAGCTCAGCTGCCGGTTTGACTTTTACTTACTTTGTATTATTGCAGCTTGAACTGCGTGCAAAATGTCCATATTAGGGGGGGCTCAGTGGCATATGAAAATATTTTATCAAGCCTAAATCAAGAGTGCAGCATTTGTTGTTGGTGGGTGTGCTTGAATAAGAATGTGGGGTTATCTGCTGGCTATAATGTGCGTTTGGAAGAAGAAACCAGGCTTCACTCTGATGCCTTTGCTGTTTCTGGCAGAATGGCTGTGGCATGGCAATAAAAAGGGTAGGGCGGCTCGTTTCCTGGCAGTGTCACAGCACATATTAACATTGGCGTAAAAGAATAGACGTGGAAGGAATCTAATGGTTTACTCATCCTGCGCACACCTTGGAAGTGTGCACATTGGTTTGTAGTCACACTGGAACTATGTCAGCCTGGATGCACACATTTGCATAAGTTGCCTTTAAAAAAAAAAAAAGCAAAAAAAAATCGCATTTTATTTGCCTACATCTTCTGGGCTAAACAAAAAAAAACGAAAACAAAACTTGACTCCCCTCTCGCAGTCAGCATCTCTCGCTTTTAATCACCTCAGTAGCTTAATGGGTCACAGATGCCGACTGCGTCTCAGCAAAACAAATGTTGGACTTTCTTCAACGACTCATCTCGTGTTTAACAAGAGAAGCTATAGTGCATCTTGCTGAAATATTACATTAAAGATGTCAATATCTGCAGTATGCTGCTGGAAGAGTCGGCACAGTAAAAGCCTCACTAAACTGGTTGAACAGCCTGGCAAGCATCGAGTCGAAGGATTGGAGTAGAAGGTTTTTTTTTCCCCCACTCACACGGTCCATGTGACTCTCTGCTCCAGAACAGTTGGCCAGACTACATGTAGTATCCGTAGCTCGCACTGTGAGTGTGCGGTGCTGCTCAGTGCGCTGCTTTCTTTACTCACTCTGTATTCCAATGCAAAAACACACTAGGTGAGTCCTGAGCTGTTTTTAGCCTTTGTATATGGCTTTAGTATTTCTTTGCATGAAGTGTGATGCCGTTTTTATGCTGTCAATTTAGTTATATTGGAGGCTTTGTATGCATGTGTAGATTCCTTTATACGTTCACATTTCAGAAGGCTTTTCTGATATTAAATCAAGATTCTAGTAGGAAAACTGTCCGAGCAGTTACTTACTTAGTGACGGTGTAAAACGGTGACGGTTGTAAAAACAGTTGCTGAAGATGTCGCTGTAGAGAAAACACTTAAAGAACATTACAGAACTAGTTTGTCGTCTGCACTAGATTTGCTACATTCATAATCTAAAAGTTGTGTTTGTTGTGTCGACATGATTTAAAAAGAGCGTTGGGCTGATTGAATCGTTGTTTTAAAGAAGAGAACTTTCTGTGTCATGATTATAACGTTAGGATTGTTTAAGGTTGAGACTAGAGAAGAACACAAGGCTGATTATCTGAAGTGCAGCAGAGCCACCATGTGGCGTCGTCCGAGCCTGCAGCCTGGCCCGGCGCCGTGCGGGCTCCTTGATACTAACACACACATATTGTCAATTCATACATAGCCTGACTTGGTTGTTATGTTTGGAGTCTGTCAAAGTGGCAATAAAAGTATTTCTTGTTATTGGTTTACTAACAGAATGTGGGTTAGGGTTAGGGTTACATACAAGCTAATACTGGCTAATGATTTATCAGTGAAACAGCTCGTGTTCCAGTAGTACTGGCATTTTATATCATTTACATTTTATTTTATATCAGGTACCATCTCCACGTATATTTAACATTCATTTTAATACTTCTATAAAAGCTCATTATCATCCGCTGTGCCTGGGCAGGTGAACAATAATAATATCATCATGTGTTCATTTCCCCTTCAGATTAGCCAACATCAACATTTAAATACTGGTTTTACTGCATGTGTGTTATTTCAATGGGCTGTAGCATCACACAGCAGGTCTGTATGGATGCATCTATACATCAGACATTAAGCAATAACTATGTGCTTTCTTGCTTCTGTTCGCAGCTCTAGGTCTCGGTCATGGTCAAGATCTCATTCCCCATCTCATAACCGGGAGAAGAAATATCAGAGGGGATACCAGAACGGTCGAGAGTTCCGGGGCTACCACCGCGGCTTCCGGAGGCCGTACAACTTCAGGGGCCGAGGGCGGGGCTTCTTCCCACGTGGTCGCTACCAGCGTGGTGGTGGTGGTGGTGGTGGTGGGGGTGGTGGCTATAACAATAACGGCAACTTCCGCCCCAACTGGAAGAATTACAAGCAGTACCCTCAAAAACAGCAACAACAACAACAACAGCAGCAGCAGCAGCAGCAGCAGCAGGAGGAGCCAAACCATTCACGAGGACGCTCTCACAACCTCCAGCAGCGCTCAGGAAGCCCCCCACGAGGTCACTCTCACCACTCTGACCGATCCTCCTCTCCATTATCCAGACACTCGCAGCATTCTTCCTCTTCCTCACACTCCTCCTCTCCCAAAAGGAGGCCAGCCTTGTTGCAAAACTCCAAAGATGTGAAAGACGAGCAGTCTGTCTCCAAGGAGGTCCAAAAGGGAGGAGGGGGAGATGAGGAGCCAGTGGAGCTTGGAGGGGTGTTGGCAGGAGATGCCAAAGATGGCGCCTGCAGTGGGAAAAGTGAGGGGAACTGGCAGAGCGTGACGGACTGCAGTCCAAAGAGAGCGAGCGCTCTGACGAGCTCTGTTGTTATTGTTGGTCAGAACAGCCAAACTGCTAACCAGTCTAGTCCTTCCCTGAAAATGACGAATGACATCAACAATGGCGCCCCCTCCTGCAAGATGGTGTG
Organism: Cottoperca gobio; assembly: GCF_900634415.1. Classification (NCBI taxonomy): domain Eukaryota; kingdom Metazoa; phylum Chordata; class Actinopteri; order Perciformes; family Bovichtidae; genus Cottoperca; species Cottoperca gobio. The sequence goes on along the minus strand of NC_041370.1, from coordinate 5,112,377 downwards.
TAGTTCATCCTCAACAAAAAAACCCTCACACGAAGGTCTAAATCCAATGCTGTCCAGCTTCGACTTCTTCTCCAACGAGGAATACCTGGATGGAGATAAAACAGCGATCTCCATCGCCTTCAGACAGTAAGATGGGTTTCTTTTCTCAAAATGATTCTCACAATGTTTATCAAACTATGCAAGCTCTATAGATGTACAGGTAATTAATTATTGCTTCGTTTAGACCATCTTTTTTATCCCGGGTAGTCAAGTGAAATAAAATGTAGGGATTTAGAAATATTTGCCTTGTTTTTAAATTCTGTCTGCTTTTATGTCTTTATATTCTTAGATGCAATCCTATTTGTAAAGGCTCTTTTATGACATCACATTATCACATGATCCTTTAACATGCCCAGTCAGATGCAGCTCTTTATCTCTTTCTCATCGTTTAGGTTTTTGGAGGAGCAAAATAAAAAAGCTAAAGCTTTGGAAAATGGCAAGAGCACAGAAGCGGATGATGTGGATATGGAACGAGGGAGAGTGAACGGCAAAGTACCCGCGAACATCTCTGACTCAGTGTCAAGAAAGTACAAAGGGGACACTGACGGTGAAGTGTCTCTGAACAGCTTTTTGAAAGCTTCTCCTTTTCTGTCTGCCGAAGAGGAGGAGACGAGAGTCAAGCCTCACTCAAAGTCACTTCACAAAGACTGGCACAATGGGGACGAGTCCTCCAAACCAAAGGTCAGGGTCACTCACTCAGCCCGGGAAATGTTTGATGAATGCTTTGACAAATGGCAGACTGTGACCTACTCACATGTCGCTGACAGTGAGCTTGACGCCATGGCAGAGGACACGTATCTCAGCCGAAAGCAGGAAAGAGCAGCGGCCATTGCTGCTGCCCTCGCCAAGAGGGAGTTAGCAGGAACACTCGAGGAACTGTCCCCAGACATGGGAGGTAAGGCCAGGAAGATGGCAAAATCTCCATCCATCCCATCCCCTACACCAGCAAGGAGGAACCCTGACGTAGAGCTCAGGGGAGAGGACTCTCCTTTCATGTCCTCAAGAAAACAGGAAGCAAAATTAAATGTCAGAATGGATTTCCTTGGAGAAAGCCTGAGGAGGTGAGCGTCATATAATGATTTCAGTACTGGGTCAGTGAGCCCGACGTCATATCTGTACATCCAGCTGTGACTTTGCAACAATAGCTAAACAAGTAATCTGATTTATATAGTGATTCCTTGAGAAATGTACATTTTGAAATGTTTAAATATTGTTTCATGTGATCAGATGACATGTTTCTGTTTTTTATCAGAATATAACTTTTTTTGTTGTCGTCATTTTCAGCTCTTCTGATATTTTAGCTGAGGAGCGACAGCTGTCTCAGGATCTTGTGCAGTCCTCAAAAAAGGATCAGGAGTTCCGCTCCATCTTCCAACATGTTCAGGCTCCTCAGTCACAGAGGAGTCCCTCTGAGCTGTTCGCTCAACACATCGTCACCATCGTTCACCACATCAAAGGTGAGCCCTCGCCTCTCTTGCTTGTCCTCACATATTAAATAACAAGAGTGGAGTGATCTAATCATAGTTTCTTTCAGGAATGGACAAAGATTATAAATCAGTGAAAAATAAACATAATCACAATTGCAGTTTCTATGCATACAAAAAGCAGCCTTGTGTTTTTGAGGACCCTGTAAATACAAGGCCTTCAAGCGCTTACTACTGTTTTACTTCCTATATAAAACCCTATGGCACATGGGAACATTCAATTCCATGTAGCATCACAGTGGGATGGAAAAGAGACCACTTAAACAGCTGTGTTTACTGTTTGCTTGCACAGCTCAGCACTTTCCATCCTCTGGAATGACTCTAAACGAGCGATTCACCATGTACCAAAGACGAGCTGCAGAGAAGGAAACGCTGAAGCCAAGAAAAAGCCCAGAGATACACAGGTAGAGTCGCCTATTGAGTGACCCTGTCACCTTGAGTGTGCTGTGGCTTCACCTCCTCTTTTAACAGCTTTCAGGTATTTCTCTCACCTCTCCTTCCTGAAAATCCACAAACTATCTTGGCTTGTTTTTTTCTCTCGTGCTCGGTGGAGGTCAGTTTTACGTTCCCACCCAATTTTGTTCCTGTTTTGTGTCCTCCTCGCAGTAGCTCACAGATTGTCTTCTTCTGGCACCTTGCTTCCTGTACTACGTGCGTTTAACCCTCTTGTCTCAACTGTGTTTCTCCCTCGCAGGAGAATTGATGTTTCGCCGAGAGCTTTTAAGAAACACGCTCAAGTTTTTGAGGCGATGAAAAGCTCAGAGGATGGCACTAACAAGGTGACTGAACATTTTGCAGTATGAAGTATGTTGGAAAAGCAAAAACAACAGCAACCGAGCGAGCACGCCAGATGCCTTTAGACTGCACTCTCTGAAAGCTTGAAGGGAGATGCACAGTCTACGAAATGCAAAATGCAAAAATAAGGCACTTTGACTATGTTGTTTGTTATATATCACCTTCGCACACGGTGAATTGCTTAGACTGTGGGCACAAGCCTGACCAAGGCTAATGAATCATATAAGTTCAGAAATGGAAGCCACTGTGCCAAAGCCGTTCAAAAGGACTCTAAGCAATTGTCTTCGTAAGTATTCTTTAAAACAAATAAGGAAGGGAAATAACCAACAAGCACTTTATGAGCCTGTGCTTACATTTACATGCTTAACTTTCTAAACAGTCGCAATATTTCTTTACTGAATGCGCATGGACAAACATTAAAACGGAGTAAACTTAAATTAGCATGAACAGTTCTATCTTCTTTCTCTTCACCATTATTTAAAGAACCACACTAGTCGTTTTGCCAGTCATTCAGTAGCTTAACTACGAAGTGTGTATACTTGATAGTAGGTACCAGCAACTATTTCCCAAAGCATACCTCAAAGTTTTTTTAGATCAAAGTTTTACAGTGACTTTAATCTTGTTTGAAATAGGAAATGCATCACTGTGAACGTTCAGGGATTGTTTTGCAAAACGCTTGGTTTAAAATACCTGAAAGCACCATGTCTCTGAAGCTCTGATGCTACAAGAAGACGACAAACCAAGAAAAGGAGGATGTGAAATATGCTGGTGCTGTTTGTTGCTGTATTCTTTGAAGCCTTGGAATCTGGAGTTTCCCACGAGCATGAACGCACCAGTAAGGAGGATTTCAAAAATACACCCTTCTAAACATGCTACAACTTGACTTTAAACACAAAACACAGCTGACTTAATATTAACGCTGATGGATTGCCGATCTGAAGCAATTTTGAAAAATGTTTAAGTTAATTTTCCTACCAAATTTAAAACGGCTGCTTTGAAGGCAGAAAACAAACTATGCTTTGGAGAATGGTTCAGATTTGAAGGTAATCCTTAACATGCAAAACTACTGGTTTGGCCCTTTAAGTTCACTGGAAAATTCCCTCCAGGAGGTTTTCTGGTTTTAGTCATGCCAGCTGGCTGTTACAGAGGTTTTTCCACCCTTTACCCATCGACCTCACTGTTTAGTTTACAGACCAGCTTGGCTGAGAGTAGACTGATAGCATCTACATGCTAATCCAAAAGACTGTCCACGACGTTGTGTTCTGTTTCCGATTTGCTCAGGACGGCGGGGAAAAAATGAAGGGTGACCCGATGGACCTTCGCTTGGATATTGAGCGCCGTAAAAAATATTCCACCCATGACCGGGGAAGAGATGCGGGAGATTCTCCAGATTCTAGTAGAGAGAGATCTGTGGAAAAGTTCTCCAAAGGCCGCAAGAGATCAAAGTATGTGCAACTGCCGTGTATCGTTTCAAACCGTCTACAGATGTGTTGTTCATACACACCCTGCATGATAAACAGTTGGCCATGAAGGATTTCTTTCATGTTTCACGTTTCTCCTTCTAGGAAGAGTGAGAAGAAGCGCACTCGCTCAAGGTCGTCATCATCTTCCTCGTCCTCCAAGTCCCAAAAAGAAGATTTGTCCCATGGCAAGTCTGATCCCAAAGAACAAACCTTTGACAGGGCTCGACTGGGTCAAGCGGAGTCACTGGGAACAGTTGAAAGAGGAAGGCCACCTGGAGGATTTGTAAGTTTAACGCATGCTGATGGTTTGGAGCAATGACTCTGTCACCGTTTGCTATAATTCAACGATTTTGCTATTTTTCTTGCCTTATTGGGTCATTACAGCAAGTCCGAATTCGTGGAAGGAGCTGGAACGGAGGCAGTTATCAGGGAAACAGTTCACAGAGCAACACCATGGCAAACATGGAAGTACATCAAAAATCTGAAGACTGGGACCCAGAGTACACTCCCAAGAGCAGGAAATACTTCTTGGTAGGCTCAACATCTGTCCTCCCTTCTCCGTGTGAATTAGTCGCACGGTGTCGTTATTAATCTCGTACTTTTGCAATTGTCGTCTTGACACACCTCCGTCCTTTTCTCTCTCTCTCTCAGCACGATAACAGAGAACGGGATGCGGAGTGCAAGTGGTTAGACGGCCGAGGGCGCGGACGGGGAAGCCTCTCGCGTGGAAGGGCGCGCTTCATCATACGCAAAGCCACCGGGGGCCCCAACACCAACAGCCCCAAGTGGGCCCATGACAAGTTCCAGATCAACGGGGAGCAAGGCAGTGCACAGGAAGAGGAGACGGAACAGGACCATAAGGAAGGAGAAATGGAAGGAGAGAAGACTTGAGAAGTGAAGCAGTGTGCTGGAAGTCTTAAATGTTCTTCTGTTTTAAATGGGATCTGACTCTATCCACCACAGTGGATCATAAATGCAGATTAAAATGTTTTAAGACTCTTTTATACTTACATTTCAGCGTAGGATACTCACTCTGACTTCACACGTAACGACTTCCCACATCAGGGTAGAACTGTTAACGAGTAGAAGCACTGTTTTAAAAAGGTAAATTGCTGTTTCTCATAAGAATTTGGATTTATTTTTTGCTTTATATGGTTAAAAATGGAAATATTTCTGTGCAGCATTTTTGCAGCAAATTTACACTTTTCCCTTAATGACATTTGTAGTTTTAAGAGAAAATCACATCAGTTTGTGCCTTATACTTGTGCAAATTAAGAAATGTTTTGTGAGGTTACAAGATAAATAGTTTGAAAAAGTTGAAGAAAAGCAGGCTTTTTGTTTTTGAGCCGTGTCTTGTCTGGATTAAAAATGACAGCAATACGTACACTGTAGTTCATGTGGACATAAACAAAAACATCAATGTATAGCCAATTCAGCACTCTACACATGACCCTGATCTGACATGGGACCAAACTGTTACGGGGTCAAAGGTTATGCTCTACTGTCTTTCATTCGTACAACATCCAACAGATCTACAATACTACCTGGCAGCATAGAAGACTGTTATCATAAAGGAGAAGTACCTGCTCGTCAAACACGTCTATACATTACAGCAGCTCTTTGCTTGATCTTGGATACCACTTAATCAATGTATAATATTGATGGTGATTATACTTTACACATTTTTGTACCTGGCTGGGAAGGATTTGACTTTGTCTGTAAAGGTCACTTTGCTATAGATTTTGATGTGTTTTTTTTTTCATTTGCAAACTTTTCTCCAGCACAATAATGATTTAATCAATTATGTAAATTGTTTTCAACTGTGTCGATTAGCATTACGTTTTAGAAATACAGAGCAGTTTGTCGAGCGAGGATGACAGTGTGTCTAAACCTAGAAGTGATCGAGTGATTATCTCCAATGACGTTAAGATATTTGTGTAACTGCCCACACGATTGAATTACACGATTTTTGTGCCTTGCTGTGGATCTGCTGGTCTTATTTGTACAATGCAGGCCGACACATTGAGATTCACATTTAACTGTTTCAAAGGTCACCTGCTTGGGAATTATTGCTGATACTGGTTTTTTCTTTCTTTCTTAGAGACTGTAAATTAAAGAGACACTGACTTTAACGTTTCGCCTCGATGTGTATTTACTGTCATTTCTATACTTTATGAAAGCAATTTAAGATTAACAAGCAAACTGTCCATAGAGGGGATTTTGCCCAGATATGAACACAGGTGTGGGCTTTGGTTTGTCTTGGCCACAGAAAGTTTGGCAACCACTGCAGTAGCATATGCGACAACAAGATCCAGAACGTTTCTGTTGGGTCTAATCAGTATTTCAACCCTTGCGGGACGACTCGCCATGCAAATACCTGTGCATATGACAACAATAAGAAGTGTTAAATGTCTGCGTAGAGCGTGCTAGAGGTTGTGGAGAGTATTCAGCATCAAGCATACAAGTGCAGCTTTTCCTTTATTGGTGTTTTGGCGAGACATGAAAGCTGTTGGAGTCTCCAGGTAGTCTTTGATTAAACATCAGACTGGTCCGCTCAGAACCTGTGCACGTGCTCCACACTTACTCGCAGCTTCTTGGTTACCCAGTATAAACATGAAGTGATGTAAAAACCTTTTCTCGGCCCACCAAGGCTCTGGTAGACAGTGTCAAATTTCAAAAAGAATATCCTACAGTGTTGAAAACTAGACTTGCTTACTAACATCGAACAGTGAAGATGAGATCAAGCAAAAGAAAAGGAAGAGAGCCTGAGTTACAATTTATCTAAAGCACATTTCATCTTCCTATAAAATGCATGTTGTTACTTTTCTTTGTCACGTGTTATTGCAGTTTGTGAAATGTCGTCTTGCGTACACTATTTCTGCTTTCTGTAACTGACTAGCCACTTCAAACAACAACAACAACAACACTACAGACACTGTTCCCAACAGACGTACAGAAGGTGTCGAGTTTGAATCTCTTCCCAGTCTGCACCTTACAGTACGGAGACGTATGAACGAGCACAGCAGACCTGGATTTAAGTGCGATTGTTGCCGCTTGTGAACGCTGACTTTTGTCTTGTAACATTTTTGTGAGGACCTGCGTTGTCTCGCTCTATTCTAAGCTTCACTCATGAGCTTTGTTGTTCTTTTCACTGTAAACCTGTCTTACCTGTTTGTGTGTGTGTGTGTGTGTTTCTCTCTCTCTCTCTCTCTCTCTCTCTCTCTCTCTCTCTCTCTCTCTCTCTCTCTCTCTCTCTTGCACTCCCCCCCTCTCTCTCTTGCACTCCCCCCCTCTCTCTCTCTCTCTCTTGCACTCCCCCCCTCTCTCTCTTGCACTCCCCCCCTCTCTCTCTCTCTCTCTCTCTCTCCCTCTCTCTCTCTTCCTCTCTCTCTCCTCTCTCCTCTCTCTCTCTCTCTCTCTCTCTCTCTCTCTCTCTCCTCTCTCTCTCTCTCTCTCTCTCTCGCTCTCTCTCTCTCTCTCTCTCGCTCTCTTTTCCTTCTCTCTCTCTTGCACTCCCCCCCCCCTCCTCTCTCTCTCTCTCTGCACTGACCCATCCTACTCCTGGCTGTTGACTTGCCTCAGGAGAAGTTGCACAATGTTAATGTTTGACAAGTAGGAAGAAGGGCCTCGGCTGCCATATCTCTCAGTCTTAAGACAACACTACCGCACTCTTTCAGTTCTGCTTCCACTCGAGACTTTGTTTGCTGCGGTTGTGAAGGAATTACATTTTCAAATCCGAGGGAGAAAGACAGAAAGAGACCATGGGTGAGTCCCAGTTACCGCTTTCTTCTTATGTACTGTTGGAATTCCTCGATGTTTTAATGCTCTCACTTCTTCAGGGATTCTTGAGATTTGATGGTAAAACACAAAACAAGTTCATATAAAAGTAATAAATACATTGAGTTGTTTTGTGTCTGCACAAAATGCCAGCGATTTGATTTTGAGTACTTTGATTTGGCATGCAAATAAAACTAAAGCACTGGTGTATGGATACCAGTGCATCATGTTGCATACATGTGTGTATTAGTGTTTGCTAAAAGATCAGGTTATTTGATTTTATGTGTGTTGGAAAACCTACGCTGACTAACTTTTGTCAAATTTCTTGATTGTATATCACCGACAGTGAAAACATGTTCTTACACGTGTAAGGAATGATTAGCGACTGTAATAATCTACATTCTCTCAAAGGCCGTATCCCCGTCTAGCCTCCACTGTAGAGGCTTGTCTTGTGGTTTTGAAATGTCAGGACGCATCACTCGTGAGGCGAGCACGCCCGCCTGTGTGCAAAAGATCTAATTTTCTGCCCCACTGCCACTGTAGAGGTGCTGGTGCTGCTCGACTTCGAGGGCAACATGGGAGACGAGATCGCGGTGAGAACGGGGGATGTGGTGAAAAACGTCACCAAGGCCAGCGAGGAGGGATGGCTGGAGGGGGAGCTGAGAGGAAAGAGAGGCATCTTCCCTGCTCTCTTTGCCAAGGTCTGTTCGCGCCACACAGCCCACAGCCTACTGTGTGTTTATGTGTATCCATGTGTCCTAAAACATGCCTTGTTTTGTGCTTTCATTACAGGAGGTGCCAGTGTCTTTGCTAGGCAACAGCCAGAGGGAACCGCGAAGCATTAGAAAAAGTACAATGAAACTTTTCTTTTAGTATTCTGTTTAAGATCTTGGAGTTCTGATCCTGACACTGCAGGAACATTATGTCTCTGTATATTACCTTTAATGTACTCTATCATGTGAAGAAATCTGCACATACAGCATTGTGAACCTCCTATCTCAGCCCGAGGCTACTGAAAATATTTGGCATTGCTTATCAAAGAAATCACGTTGGGGTTTTTTTTGTATTGTAACTTTCACGGTCTAAAAGCACAAGTGTTTTAAACATGGTGGTCAGTGCGGTGTATGCACTCAGCAAGACAGTGCAGCAAGCATGTCGACTGTAAATACACATTAACCACATCCTCTCCACACAAATCCTAATTATAATGTATGAAAATGGAGCCGATAAAAACAAACTCTTTGAGGCATTAGACATGTGTGAAGCGCCAGGCTGTCCTGTCCTGTTGGAACTCGACTAATCTGCCGAACACACCATTATTGAGCTCTGGCCTTCTCCATCAGCTCTACCTGTAGATTATAAGCTTTACATGTCTGTTGATGTGGCTGCTGATTCTTTGTCTTTCAAGCGAAGAGGAAGAAACAGACAAGGAAATGCGAGGTGGCGTTCGCCTACTGCGCCTTGAATGAAGACGAGCTGCAGCTGGTTATTGGGGAGACGATAGAGATCATCAAAGAGGTAGAGTTCCCTCCGCTCAGACATTTGAACTCAAAGAACCAAACAATGATGCTACCGCAAACCAGCTTTGGTAAACATCTATTAAAATTGCCGGAAGCAAGGCATGGTGAAGCTGCTGCTTTAGCATTGTATGTAAATCTGGGCGTTGGTTAAATGTTTGCTCAGCCAATCTCTCCTGGCTAAATAAAGAGCGTCTTTCATAAAGAGTTCATTGATTATGGTTTATTACAAACAGCACATATGTGGCCGTCAGGCTGACAAAGTACAGAATGTTTCCCAGACAAGTCACTAGGTCACAAGCTTTGCGAATGTGCACGTGAACTGATCCGACTAGTTCTGAGAGTTGGATACAGGCATCTTAAATCAGACTGATTGTAATCTTGGGAAAGTAAACTGGATATTAAGCGTTTTAACAAAGTGTTAGTGCAGCCATACAATGCTAATCTTCTCACACACTCACTAGTTGCACTCTGTTGTCTCTCCTTGATATAATCTACTCGACAGATTGAAGATGGATGGTGGATGGGGGTGAAGGACGGCAAAGTGGGAGCGTTTCCGTCAAACTTTGTCAAAGAAATCTTCGTTAAAGGTCAGAAAAGCCAAAACGTTTGTTTCTTTTTCTGGACATTTTATCTAAAGAAAACAAAACACAGCTCATAATCGGTTATATAATGGTTTACAGATGCCAAGCACAATGAGGGCAAGACAAGACCCAAGCTCACTGACGCATTGTTCAACATGGAGGTGTGTAAGTGCGTCAGGAATTACGTTTGTGATGTGCATGAATGGTTAACCTTTGACTTGATGTTCTTTCTGTTCTCTTAAAGATATCCCAAAGGGCAAGTGTGAGGAACAAAGCGACAAACGGTAAGTTGTTTTATAAACTGCATTAGCCAGTTCTGAAACAGTCATGGACCGAACTCTACCTGGAAACCCTCATTTTAGACACCGTCTAAACAATACAGATCTATTTATACCAGGATGTGTTGATTCCTCAACCTTTCTTTACCTGAATAGTCTATGGGTGTGGTCAAACATAAGTACTTAGGGTGGCTTGACAGAGGTTTATGTCAGAGTGGAATATCCCCCAGGGATCAAGGTTTACAACTTTTATCTCCAGTTTGTTTCCTGCTATTCTTTGAGTTACTAAAGTGACGGTTGCACGGCTGATAAGATTAGTCATCAGTGTTAAAAAACCTCTTACTCTTATCACAGATATATTACTTTCTGGAAGGGTTAGTGATCATGTCATCTCTCATACTACGTCTGCTCAGTGTCGGAGAGTTGCCAAGTCATGTTTGACTACAAGGCCATAACGGAGGATGAGCTGGAGCTGAAGAAAGGAGACGTCGTGGCGATACTGAACAAGGTTCGAGCACATCTCATCGTCATTCTCTGACATTGTTTCTGAGCATGTTTTCCATCGATGCTACGCTTTTAACAGACTCCTTCGGGTGCAATTGCTTTTGTCAGTAAGCAGTTGCGGCCAAACCAGTCGTGTCACTTTTCGACACGAGGTGACGCATGACATATATGGTATCATTTTGGAGATATGGCACATTGAGAATGAAGGCAGCCATGTCTTGCTTGACCGTTTGGTAACCTCTTGTAATTTGGCGTCTCAAAGGACACGGCTGTGTTTGAGCTTCTGATGTGACTCTATAATCTCCATCTGAAGGAAACAGAAGATGAAGGCTGGTGGGAGGGAGAGCTAAACGGACGCTGTGGCTGCTTTCCTGATAACTTTGTCATGGTGATACCACCCATGGGAAGTCTGCAAGTGAGTCGACTGAAACGCAGTCTCAAGAATATCCTTGTTCGGACGGGACCTTCCTCAAAATAAAGATAGTCAAGATTTGACAACTGCATTTTGCTACTATGAAACTATGGACACGCTTTATAGTAATTCATAGCTCTAACTTTTTTGTATCGTTTTTGAAAATGCAAAGTACAAAATGCCACTTTTTGTGCAGCTGGCTGGTATTTGTGTTAGCTTAGCAAGTGTGCAGCCAGTGTGCAGCCAGTGTGCAGTGAGTCAGGGTCGTCTTTAACATCCTCTGTTTTGGAATTACTCACTGGAAATTCCCTTAGTGGAAAGAGCGTGTAAAATAGAGATGCCTTTAATTCACAAGGGGGACGTACTTATTTGCCAACCTGTTAACTTTTCCGTTTCTCCACCTCCTCTAGTCTGGGACCACGAACCAACCGCCTGCACGCACCATCAACAAGAAACTCTCAGGTAAGAGAACGAGCACGCACGTTGCTTTGACACAGCGTCTAGACTTCAGTGTGGGGAGCGAGGCTTCGTGTTTAAGAGCTCCTCTTTGGACTCATGACTCGTGGCTGCAGCGGTGTTCAGCCTGGGGGTGTGCCGACAGTTTGGACTGTTGTTTTAACAGATGGAGAAATTGGCAGCAGTGTTGGTTGGGTGATTTTCAGCATGTGGTATAAAAAGCTGAAGCCTCTGGAAGCCCGTTCAGTGTGCTTCTACATATACATTCACAACATTGGTTTATTCTTCTTCTGTTTCTTCTATTCTATCTACGCTCTTCTACTCAGTGGTGGAAACGTAACTCCATTTGGTACTTTTACTCACTTCACTTGAGTGTTTCCGTGTTATAAATATAATCAACTGGTATATTATCATGAAATATTATAGATTTAGCTGACGCAGCAGAATACTAAACAGTTAGGGAGTGTGCCTCCCCTCTACCAGAAGAAACATTAAAGTAATAATTACACTTTAATGCATAGTTGTAATCCAATAAATATATACTTTTACTGTAATAAATAATAATAATTATTCATTAGATGTGTGAAAAGATGATCTGGAGTTATGTTGAACTTGTGCTTTTATGTTAATGTTGCATCAGAAGCTACCTGTGATATATTCATCGAGTAAACTCACTATACCATATACCACTATATTAAAAACATCTTTACCAGATAGATATGTCTGTCTGTTGAAATGGAGTGCGCTCCACAACAACAGAAACAGTTTAAAAATCCTCATTACAGAGCGTAAATGTGGAAATGACCACTTTTCTGGGGGGGTAGAGTTTCCTTGTGACAGTTTAGATCACTTTTAAAGTTTCTAAATTGCCTTTTTTTCACAGTTATTGCAGCCAAACTTTTACTTGTTTTAGTTTGGTGATTAAATAAGAGCGAAGGAACATGAAATCGCCTTAGAAACAAGAAGATGTAGAAGTCAAATGTGCGAGCTACACAGGGCAGGATGTGGCTTCTTGTGAAGTTACAGCTGAGGAGTGTTTGTGTCTGTGGTGCAAGTTACACATTTTGTAACTTGCACCAACATAGCAAAAAAAAACAAAAAAACCTCCAACTCTTTCCTTGGTGGAGATTCAAACTTCATGCTCGTCAAAACACTTGTGATGAAACAGGCAGGTGACACAAAGCGCTCGTCTATTCAAAGATGGCACCTGAACTACAAGCACATCCAGCACATTGCACTTGTTACAGCATTTATTTTCCACAGTGTCACTCACAACTATTTCACAGGAAGTCTCAGACAATAGCGAGATGGGGGATGGTTAGACTGGTCATGTGACCCAGTTCAAGGAGTCTTGGAGGAAACAAGGGTGTGTGTGTGTGTGTGTGTGTGTGTGTGTGTGTGTATGTGTGTGTGGGGGGGGGGGGGGGGGGGGGAGGAGGAGGATCTGTCACTGAGATTTTCACAACCAGCACAAGAAGCAGCACTTGCGCTGCTAACGCTGTGTGGATGGTTTCCTTGAGAGGGAATGTGGCACAACGCTTTGAACACTCAAGGTAGGCTTCCTGTGTTCCGTTATTCATCTCGGAGTGTCGTGCTTTTTTAAATTCTTTATTTTAGGGCTATGCATCTTTTACTTCTCAGATTTGTGCTTGTATGTATTTAGCCGAGCTGTAAAACCAACATAGTTCTGACTCGAGTGGCAAACGGGAATCTCTCGCATTACTTTCAGTTCTCCGAGGCTTCAAGCATTCAGTCTCCGAGGCTTAGGCTCTCAGGGACCGTGTTTGAGCTGGGGCGGAGTGACGGTCCCTGATGAACTTGTTGAGGCCTCTGGGAACTGTGACTGCGGTGCTATTGGTTGCAGCTGTGACCTGGTCTGCTCCAGTGATGTGCACATGGCTTTCCATGCAACTGCTCATAAACTACATTAGTTTAATTGAAAGACAGTAGTAGTATTCTTTCTTTCCTCCACCACATTAAAACCAGAACACTTTCTGGGGTAAACAAATACAAATTCTTCTCTTTGACTAATAAAATACGCCAGCGGGATTTTTACTTTACGTTTATAATTCTCCTCAGTGATGTCAATGAAATATGACATGTACACGAGTGCTGATGTCAGTACAAGTAGAAGAGAGTGTACCTACATTACAGGTGAAGCCTCACCTGCATGAGGTGAGGAAGCCAACTGTTATTTATCGATGGCAGATTTGCTGACGCTCTGCTCTATATTCATATCACACACGATGACACCATGCAGACTACGTCTTCACCTTCAAAGTAGTCGCTTAACATTTTTAAAGATGGCCGATGGACTAAATGTGACAATCCCAATGTAGGAGGTCACTGCTTCATTTTGTGCAGCAAATTTAATACTTTTAATATTTAATCTAAAGTGCAGTTGTGCTTTTTTTTTTACACACCAAATTAAACTTTCACTACGGCTTTTTCAGGGAAGACAGAGGCTTCAGCGATGGATACAAGTTGTCTAACAAAGACAAAAGGTATAAATGGCAGAAACTTTTATTATTATTATTATTATTATTATAGCGTTGTTGTGACACGTTCCTTTTCAAAAGATAAGTAATGCCGTGGAGTAATGTGATGCATTTGCTTTACAGATGATAAACCAGAGATGAAGGACCTGAGAAGCAATCCTCCAACCAAAGTCAAGCTGCCGTCCCTCAACAAGCCCAGCCCGCCTCCGATCAAAGACAAACCCAACAAGGTTTTATCCAAGTGAGTGATGCCAGAGCATCGCTGATGTCGAGTCTCCATGCAAAACCTTCTAAAGAGACTTACTCGAGAACAATGTCTGAAATGAATAGTGATTCATTTGCAACCTTTTCTAAAAAAGCAAAAGGCCTTCAGGAAATGTCAGGAACACTTTCTCCTCTTTGGTCTGGCACCAGGAGCCTTGTAGATGTTGAAGGTTTTAGTTGCTGCCACCAGTTGCCATGGCGTCTTTAAAGAAGAATGCCAGGATGCCCGACCTTTAGCGGCTCAGTGGAAACTCTGGGATGAGTCAGATCGGGCCTAAACAGACGAGAGCAGCACATTTCCTGTTTCTTGAGCTAAACGGGCACACGCACATTAAAAAAAAACGGATAAAACAAAAACAGCCCTGTCTTGAAGGGTTAGTGAAGTTGAGTGGGGTCTCTAGGGAATATGCCATCATTGCATATGTGCTGTGAAAGTGAAACATGTGCCAGGACCAAATAAGACATACAGAGAGACTTTGAGACTTGGAGAGTTCAGCTGCTCTGCACCTGCACACATTAGAAACTGAAACCACATTCAAAGTTTGTTTTTTTGTGAACTACAGCCTGTAGCCGTCTTTCCTTTCACTAAAAATGTTTGGAGGTTTACTTTAAATCACAGGTTGACGTTTATTTTTTATACATGTTCAGTAGAACCAACGGGGATGTGGCTCCGGTTTCACAACTGGAAGAGAAAGAGAACGACCAGTTTGACGGAGTGGATGTGCAGACCGAGAAGCTCTGCCATCCTACAGCAAACAGAGCCAAACCCCCCCAGAGGAGACCCCCGTCAGGCCTGGTCACAGCAGCACAAGTATGTCCAATTTAGCCACAGACTAATATTGATTTAACACTTCTTCTTTTTTGTTATTACAACTGTTGCCTTCACATACAAGTGAAGAGTTACATAATGACTGGTTAACAAACAACAAGCTGCTAAACCACATTACTGGTGCTAACCACCAGCTCTGTAGGTGACTTCAGGTTATCGCTTCTTATCTTATCGTGTGCATACTTGTTAAATAAAAGTACTGATTTTTGATGAACATCAATAGACAGACAGACAGACACAGACAGACAGACACAGACAGACACAGACAGACACAGACAGACACAGACAGACAGACACAGACAGACACAGACAGACACACACAGACACACACAGACACACACAGACAGACACAGACAGACACAGACAGACAGACAGACAAACACAGACAGACAGAGACAGACAGACACACACAGACAGACAGACAGACACAGACAGAGACAGACAGACAAACACAGACACAGACAGACACACAGACAGACACAGACAGACACAGACAGACACAGACACAGACACAGACACAGACACAGACAGACACAGACACAGACAGACACAGACAGACACAGACAGACTCAGACAGACAGACACAGACAAACACAGACAGACAGACAGACAGACAAACACAGACAGACAGACAGACAAACACAGACAGACAGACACAGACAGACACAGACAGACAGACACAGACAGACACAGACAGACAGACAGACACAGACAGACACACAGACAGACACAGACACAGACAGACAGACAACAGACAGACACAGACAGACACAGACACAGACAGACACAGACAGACACAGACAGACACAGACACAGACAGACACACAGACACAGACAGACACACACAGACAGACACAGACAGACAGACACAGACAGACACAGACAGATACAGACAGACACAGACAGACACAGACACAGACAGACACAGACAGACACAGACAGACACAGACACAGACAGACACACAGACACACAGACACACAGACAGACACAGACAGACACACAGACACAGACAGTATGTATATATTGATAGATATAGATGATGCACTGTGCATTTTGTATTCCCTCCCGATGTGTAAATATTCTAGCATAAAGCCAATGCAGTTCAGTCGTCTGTACAATGTCATGCAAAGCCACCTAATTTCATTGCAGGGTACAGAAAACCTTCTGCCATCGCCTGCAAAGCCGGATCATCGACCCAAGACGCCGCCTCCTCCGCTTCGACCGGCTCCACCCAGAGTCGCCGTGGATGGCAGAACAGTGACTCAGAAAGAAGAGCCGACTGCGGTGGGCCTGCAGGCGGAGATCAGAGAGCTGAGGATGTCTCTGGAGCTGCTACAGACACGACACGAGTGAGTATAACTCATTCTGTAAATGTGGCTGAGCTACAGTTCATTTAAGAAAACAAAACGCTCGCGTCATCTTAAATCACAAAGGGACTTTCATCTTCCCTAACCGAGAAGGTGTAGATGGAGCCTCCTATCCCTCTAATCTTCTGGAGATGTTTGTGGACACTAACACACACAGGAAGTGACTAATCACAACCTAAAAAGATAGAAATACAAACAGTGTATTAAACACAAGTGCTCCAACCAGAAAAGAACTGGGCTCGACGGTGTTAGATGTTTTGCATCTCTTTATGATTTGCTTTGATATCACACATCAGAGGCCTTGTTGCTACACATGAGACGCTGTGTGGAGCTGTACACACGTGATTTCCTGGCAACTGAACTTCTTAAGCTATTCAGAGCCCCGAACATGTGATCACATGCAGAGCATCTTGTACAGAGACATTTTGGAAATTCAGCGGAAAGATTCAACAAAATCACAATATGTACGATATTGTTAAAGGAAAATAATGAAATAATGATGCACAAATGATCATTCCCTCCAATATCCTATCCAATATGTTTTGCTTTACAACATGTTGTGTACTACTTAAAGCTCCTACACACACATAGTCCACCCACTCATGTGATCTTCAGGTTTGTTTTGGAGATACATTGTTATTCTATATTAAATGTTAAACACTTTCTGAGACGCTACATGACCCATGAGACAAATTCTCCGTGAGTCTTGTATTTCTAATGTCTGGCGCCGTCTGTTGCTGTTACTGAAGCGAGAGACCATCTCATATCATCTGACAAAATGCTTTAAATGTTTTTTGTCAAGTCTGTGAGAAAATCTTTCATTCCAAAGGTTCCCAACAAGACACCTTAGAATTACAGTTTTGTATTCAAACCTGCAGTAACTGATGTGTCTGCCCACTTGGGGGCAGCGTAAAGAAAGTTGCATACACAACATTGACATATAATGACATTTTAAAGCTGTTATGACCAACAATTGCTTATTTACACATCCAGCAATGTGCGGAACAACATTATCATTAACGTGGAGACGTGTTTCTGACCACCCGATGATAACTCTCAAGACTGAACCAAAACAGCCGGAGCTGAGACTCAAGCTCCATAAAGCTGAGGGGAGCTGTCGATACAGGGGATAATTCTCTGTATTACTACAAGTGACCCCTTTCACATTGTCATTTAATCATCATCATTATTACTAAAAGTATTGATTAGAGCCACTTTAAAGACATATTTAGAAGGATGTATTTTTCACTAGTGATGGTGCTTAATTACAGTGAACAATCATTTATTCATTTGACTTGACTGACAGTGTTCATCTGGACCCATCCAGACATACCCATGTCTGCAAAGTCATCTTTTTGTTTGTGTCTCTTTTGATCAGCCGAGACATTCAGGAAGTGAAAGAAGAACTGAGGGAGGAGAGAAACAAACGAGTGGCACTGCAGGTCAGAGAGCTTTGCATACATTGGTACTTGATGTCTGCTGCATGTTGTCACATGAAAGAATACAGAAGCTGTGGTTCATGACTGTGGTCATTTATTGTTAATATGTCGTTTCCATACAGGAGGAAGTACACAGTTTGAGGATGAAGCATTAATCTCAACAGACTGGGAATGTGAACATTTTTCTGACATGAAATGAGAATGGAGAAGACAAGCAAGACAAACCAATGAGGGCTAAATTAGAAAGTTTAGTTGGACAGAAGATTAAGTTAATCCTGCTTTGGACCGGAGAAACTTGATCCATGAAAAGACTTTTAAAATGATGTATTGTTAAAGGTTTTTTTTTACATATTTTAATGCTGGAAATCACAAATGTTGGTCTTAAGTGGGTTACAAATGAATGTTTTACACTGTTCTGTTTCAACTGTCATCTTTATTACTGTACTTTTAACATTTGCATACTTCATCAGAATATATAATATATGCAGCTATACATAGGAGGAACTATTGTGATGTTTTCTTTGTTGCAAAGACCTCAAATATAATTTTAAAAAGTCATCCAAAGGCTTTGTTACTTGAATGTTAATAATACCTGAAGTACAACTGTGAAAAACATGAATGTAATGCTGCATTCATCCACCAGGGGGCACTGTACGACTATTCCACATAAAAGAAAAAAGGATAAAACTTGTTTTGGTGAAAGCTGGATTTGGTGACCAGGGAAAAGTGACCTTGCATTAGAAAACTAGAAAAATGTTAATAAATAGTGCTTTTACGAAACAAGATCTTTAAAATGCTGATGAGATGCTTCACGAGTTCAAATCAGAGTTTGTGTTTTCTGCAGTTTAAGTGGAAAAGGCATCCCGTGTCACTCAGAGAAAAACTGACTCACTGTGAACATAGTGAGTCATCGTGATGGAGGTAGAGAACGTGGGAAGAGAATTAACGAGACATTCTTTGCCCCCCCCCCTCCCCAACCACAGAGCTATATAACGCGACCATATTTGGATCAAGCCATCTTCAGAGTAAAGCGTATTGATTTGGTTTGTTGGCTCCAAATGGTGGCGGTGGTGGTTTGCTCCTGTCTTAGAGCGCTGCCCCACTGTTGCACATCTGGACGACATCTGGAGCTCATCGGGGACCGGGTGCTTCGGAAAACTTTCATGGGAACGTACTATTTTTAAAAACTGTGTTGAATAACGGTCATTGAGGGCGCACGCAATACAAAACAGTTGATAATGCTGACATTGTGCAAGATATGAACTCTGCAAATTCCTGCAAACACAAGGGAAGATATGACTTTTTTCACTGAGAGACCTTAAAAATGTCAAATAATATGAGTGATGACGGGTGCTGCTTACACTACGGGACGTCCTATCAAATATAATATGAACATTTGACTGAGTGCGTCGTAATATAAGAGGAATTTAGGACAAGTAAGATGGAAGTACTGAAAACTGAGTGTTGAGAGCTGGAGCATTTTGGAGCTCAGAGGTCGGAGTTAAAATTAGAAATCGAGAAAGAGGAGCTGATGAAGAACAGCTCGCCTCTGTCAAAGAAAGGAGCCGGACAGATGGAGAAACAAATCATATGCATGATCTCGTGGGAAATGGCGGTACATCTGCCACACATTAAAAAGGCTTTTCATAATCATATTGTTTTGTGCAATTAGACTCAATAAAATGTTATTAATAAAAGCAGTGGTTCACTGCAGCCATAGATGTTATTATCTGTAATATTATCCACAAAAGACAGTCTATGTTGCTCTTTCAGAGACATTTCCCACGCTGTGTTGTGGTTTAGATTAGCGGCTTTTCCCTCATGTTGACGTTCACTTAAATTGTATTGATGTATTGTTTCATAACTATAATTAGCATAAGGCTACTTCTAATTACATGTGCGACTCGATTACATCCCGTAAAATGAAAAAAGATACTCTATTCTAAATATTGAATTGTGGCTGTAGTGATATATGAATATTTCAGGGTTGTATTATTTTGGAGGTAGACGCCATTCACAAGAGCTTTATACAAATATAATTACAGAGCCACCTCAAAGAGTCCGCGCCATCAACGCCACTGATTTCTGAAACCCTGTGGACCACATGAGAGGCTTTTCCGAGAGCTCATCAGAGAACACTTCAGTGCGGGCCCCAAGGCACACCTTCTGTCTGCTCCTCCAGCACAGTCTGTACTTTGAGGACGAGTCTAGCGGAAGTTCTTGGCCTGCCTCCTTCTCAAACCAAGACTTCCTCCACGCAACGCTACACCAGCCTCGCAGCACAAAGGACGTGAGACTGAAGTTTCTCATTTCAGGTTGGCCCTGCAGAAAGAATGTGGACACGTGCATGCCATGCACTGATGAAGTCTATTTTCCTTTTTGTGTAGCTTTATTAACGTGCCAAGAATTCACAACTTTCACAACTTCTAAAATCTCCAAAACCACTGAAGATTGCGATAATGTCAAGTACAAACATTCACCCAGTGTGGACAATTCATCAATGTTCTGTGAGTCTTTATTGGCAGCCAAACAATCATCCAACTGATGTGGAACAGATTGAGTTTGTGAATGTGGAGTTGATATTGGCCAGAAAAAGCAGACGCCACATACAGCGAATATAATACACCATCTACTGAGCTCCTGGTTCCTGTGAGGTCAAAGCACCTCCAATCGGGGAATATACAATCTAGAAAACTGAGATGGCTCTTCTTATTAAACGTTATGTCGCACCATTGCCCAGCAGCAGATCACCATCAGTACACTGGAGGAGAGCTGATGTCACTGTGGAAGCAGCAGCAGCAGCAGCACAGAAGCAGAAAGCTGTCACATAAACAAGTATGAAGAAAATGTGAATATGACAAAAGCCACGCTGCGTTTCTCATGAAACAAATATTACAGTTAAATCATTATGTAAACAGGCTGTGTGCATATGTGCAATACGTTTACACACCAGAAGCCAATGTACAAGCCAGAAGCAGCCCTGCAAAAACAATGGCAGCAGCATAAAAGGAAACATGCCACGAAACCAATAGACCGTGAGCTCCTATAAAAAGCATCAAAGCATCATAATGGACACGGCAAACAAGAGGAGAAATTAACTCAGCCACAACAGGAAGAAACATGCACTTATTCACAATTACTACCAATGCCAACACACGGCACATGTAGCCTAGTTATCAAAAGCATTAGAGCAGGAATGAACAAACGGCACATTTCAGCGGCTTTAGAGAAGACTTCACACACAGTGTTAGCGGCATAAGAGCAAACTCAGCCTGCTGACACATTTAAAAACAGCATAAAAGCAGAAGTTAGAGAGACAACTTAAGAAAGCTTAAAGTTCATTTCCTTGCTAGCAATTACATGCTTTGTACTTTGAGTTAAATGTCAGCCAATCCTGACGTTTTGCACCATCTACTATCTTAGTTTAGCCAGTTGCTATGCTGTTTAGCACTTAACTCAAAGTACAGCTGAGGCTGATGGGAATGTCTATAGTTTTGCATGTTTGGCTATTTGGTTGCAAATCTAAAAATCTAAAAATCTAAATGCTGACTGATGAAAAGACAGGGGAATGTACTGCAATTCATGCTGCAGAAATTCCTCCAATAATTGTCCTGAAATTTCACTTGGACCCAGAAATGTTAAGCTACTGGTGGAAAAGTGAGAGGGATCACTAAAGTCATTAGGATGCATCCTCTGGTACACAGGGATGGCTGTGCCAATCTCTCCAGTGGACATGTTTCAGTGGATAAGTGAAGAAGTTGACCTGCTGGTGGAGCCAAGAAAGTCGAGAAGAAAGAAATGTATTATCATGGATCCTTGAATAGGCGATCTGTACCTAATTTCATGGCAATTCATCAGAGTTTACCCAAAAAAATCAACCTCATGGTGGTCAGGGGACAACGTAAGTAGAATGAACCCTTTAAGAGGTCATGAATGTCTGTAAATTACACATTTGCATGGTATTCTATCAAACAGTTTGTTGAGACATCAGTCTGGATCAAAGTTGTGGCGTGATTAACAGCAACAGAGCTCGTTCACGATACAATTACCAGCGAGCACGTACCTGAGTGAGGCGCTGCGGTCACGAGGTGTCAACAGGAAGAAGTTGTGTGTGAGCGGACATGACCATGACCATGACACGTGGGACGAGCGACGCATTTACACTTTTTTAATCCATAATAACTTCCCTTTAGTAACAGGTAACACAGGTAACACGGTTGGACTTTCAGTCGGTAAACGTGTCCGAAGCGAGCACCGCATTTACTCAAAAGGTGCGCTTGATATACTGAAGGCTACAGCCGGGACCGAGTTGTCTCCTTGGCTTTCAGACTTTCCGCCATTTTCAAGTTGTTTTTCCTTTTTAAAAAAAGAATAGGACATTAATTTCATATAACCCTTTTATCCCATTCTCTGTGTTATCAGAACATCTTCTCTTTTACAACCCTAATGTCTGACTCCAATAAAGCCTTGTAAAAACATTTACTGTCATTTTGAAGCTCCCAGAAATTAAACATTAAGCAGAAATTACAAAAAGAAATGACCTTTCCATTAATCTTATTAGCAAATGTTCTCTTTGTCTCTCTTTCTTTTGATTATAAAGCCATGGCCTGAAGGTAGATTCAATGAGCTCTGTGGTAGGCCTGTACATCTGAGCATTATGAAGAGAAACAACAGCGAATACTTTCAGCATAATACTTTAATTCTGTAATTTCCTTTGGTGGAATTATCCCTGAAAACACAGACATGGATTTAATGTACTAATAAATTAGACTCCAATTGTAATTGTCTTTACATTATCCTGTGTAATCTGCCCCCCCGCCCTCCCAAATGGATTGATATGTCTGTTTTTTCAAACGATGTAATTTCCTTTAACAGTACTCCTGAGACTGTTTTCTTTCCCCCACAAACTCATCAGTCTAGAGGACAATTGTCCTCCCTGCAAACAAAAAATCTTCATTGCAAAATACAGTACATACGCTTATATGCTTCCATTTTCCACTTACTTATTACATACATAAACCTATAGTTGTGTGCATTTTTGTCATTAAGCGCCATGCATTTTAAAAAAGACTGATTACTTCAAGTGTCCACCAGCTCCCACATTCATACTGCATCTTTTCCATATGGAATAATCAGTCTGTAAGACACCTCTTGGTTTAAATTTCCTGCAGTCAGTTGAAAATAACATTGCTACATGGGAAGTGCAATATCACATAGTTGAGCTCTGTCAGAGCTGAGTATTGTCACATCACTGCTGTCCTGTTTCCAAGATGTTGCATTGTATCAAGTCTCACAGGCTTCAGGGACATCAGGCCCACACAAAGGTCTATGTCTGTCCTTCACAGAGCTCACAGTGTTTCCCTTGAAGCCTCATGTATCTTAGTAGTAATGCACTCTTCCGATAGTCCCAGTTCCCGACCCCAGGATATCAGGCTGGCCATTCCTCCAGATCTCCCGTATGATACGTTCCCTCTCCTCCAGTCGCTGTGCCCGTTCCAGCTCCTCAGCTGAAGTAAACACGTTCACACTCAGTGTCCCATTCGATTGGATGGTGTGATTACCAACGGGGATTTCTGTACTCGGCAAGGAGATAGGTGCCTCTGCATCGTCCCCGTCTTCATCTTCATCGTCCTCACTCTCCTCGTCCTCTTCGCTGATGTCCTTTAAGTGTTTTTTCTCAGGCGTGGAGGGGGCGACGTTGGTCCGCGGCTTGCAGGAGATGCGGATGACCAGGAGGCAGAGTGTGAGCACCAGGCCGAAACACACTCCAAGCACAAAGTAAAGGCCGAAGCTCTCTGGGTTTGCTGCAGAAAGGACAAAAATAAACAACGTCAAAGAGGTCAAATGTTGTTTCTTGAGCTCACTAACATGGGGAGATGTCGTATAGTGCTGGGTTGCAGTGTGAATTACCTTTGATGTGTGCATATGCAGCTATGCTGTTGCTCAGGAGGTCCATTTCTTTTTTCTTCACATCCATGGTGATCTTTACTCAAATTCTTTCACACCTGAAAAACAACAAACATAGGACAGATCTGACTTTGGTGTACATTGCAACGAGACACCATATTAAAGCTCTTCCAGGTGGTAAAAGTCTCCTAAGCACCCTTCCTCCAGTGTTACATTCTGTGCAGCGCCTGGATGTCAAACCCACTGACCACGGTACTTCTTTATAAGCCTTCAGCTGTGTGGGTTGAGGCTTCCAAGTGTCAAACAAAAGCTCCTCTGTGTCGTCCTAAAGTAGGGATGATCATAACGCATTTGGCACATGGCACTCGGCCTCTGCCATTCTCTCAGAACCATGACAGCCCTCTATAAAAAAGGTCAACTGTCAATTTTCCAAGTCGCCGCAAAGGACTCCTTCCTGCCTGATGGGACTCCCAGATCAATCTGCGAAGCTCAGAGGAAAAGAGCAGTTTGTTGTTGACTTAAGCGTATTGTTTGGACTTTGTGTCCCTGACGTGTTAGCTGTCTGTCCTCCATCCTGTCAGTCTGAGGAACCCTATTGTGTTGTTAACCGTTCCAGTGTGTGGCCGTGACTCTTAGCACTCCCAAGGAAGTCTTTCTTAAATTAAACCTGTGGAGCCAAGCACCAGATGAGATACAACAACAGTTCAAGTTCATTCTTCTTTTGCGGTCTGTGTTTTTTGTTTTCAGCAATTATCTACATCCTCTGTGTTACCTTCATGCTACCTCCTCACTCAGTAGCAAACAAGCCTGTTTCCCATCTGAAAGAACACATTTATTGGTTTTGCCGGCATGAATTACCGAACCGGGGTCGTGTTGTGCTGCTGGGTCTTTCTGTATTTCCACCGTCAACCTTCCTCAGCTCCCCTCCTCCTCCCTCCCCTCCCAGCACATCCTGCTGACTCTGGCTTTTCTCCTGTGATTTGCCATTTTGTGAACATTTTCCACGTCCATGACTTGATGACATCACAGTGTTGCACCATGAAACACATAGGAGTGTTGATGGCAACAGAGGAACGACCAGTTCAAAATAAAAAGGAGGTGCCTTTAATGCTTCCAGCTAAATGTTAGCAGCATTCCCCTTTAACATGTGCTTTGTGTTGTGGCTGGCTGTTGAAAAAAAACAAAAAAAACCCTGTTCATGTAAAATGATGATGAACTGTGAAGCCGTCCAACTCTTACGTGTGTGCGCACTTTTCTCTAAGTCGAACCACATGTCACAATGCCTACACACAGATCACGTGGATGTCCTCAAATTGCACAATCCACATGTTTGTGTTTGCGTTTACCTCCAAATTGCTCCCACTGATAACCTCAGTGCTGGATTTATATCATGATGTGAATTCTTCCATGATTTACGCAGCGTTTTTATGCTTATTTGATGATGTTTAGCTTTTAGTAAAAATTCAAGCATACAACCACACACATGAAAACGTAACGTGGCTCACAAATGAACTTTAAAACACAGCAAACATTCTCCTGTAAAAGCACAAGTAAACAAACAGTGTAGTGCAGATAAAGTATAAAACTTACCACACAATGAAATTATGAAGCACGTCCTCAGTCCGAGCTCATAGTGGAATGGAGAATGGATGCAAAAGGATCACGCTTCTCTCCCTTGCAGTTGGATCAGGGCCTGTGATCTTTGGTCCTCAGGCTAAACAGTTCGTTTGGCCACCCTAAGAAGAGAGCAAACACACACACACACACACACACACACACACACACACACACACACACACACACACACACACACACACAGACGTCAAGCCACATTAGATCCAAACTCAGGGAGGTGTCTGCAATGCAAACAACGACAGGCCTATTGCAGGATACATGCTCCAGCAGGAGACGAGAGGCAGCCTTTTCAGTTTTCACTGGTTCGACTGTGCTGTCTTGAGCCCGTACGGGGTAAAATGCACAGACTGCAAAAGAAACACAGGAATGTACATCCTGACAGCTTTATTAGGAGCACCTATACAGTTTAATGCAATCCAATGCAACAGATCTGCCACAAACTCTTCCTTTAGGACGATTATGATGTTCAGGTTTTTGTTGATTCAACTTCTTATTGAGGTTGTAGTTTTGTTGCACTGGACTGCAGCATAAAAATAGTTGTATTCTCTTTTGAAAATTGGAGAAAAAAATGCACAATTGCTGCAAAGAGTGAGGAGATTTCAGGAGACTTTTAAACAATGCTATCTGTTGCTGCAGGGATGAGGAGGGAAACATCCCAACTAGTTTAATGTGAAGATTAGTGTTGTTAACTTTAGCGTGAGAAACAGCAGAATTCCTTGAGGCCATTGGAAGATAATGGGCTGGATAGAAACCAGAGGATCTGCAACCTTTGCAATGAAAATCGCTTGGGTGACGAGTATCATATATTGTAATGTAAGCGTAAAGAATTAGAGAAAGGTATTTGCCAAAGTATTATTCAAACCTTCCATCCATTTAAATGAGTTTTGTTGTTACAATCAGATAAGCCAAAAGTGAAATGCTTATATGATTTGTTGTATTTAACCATGCTGTGTGCCATCATTTTGTTATTATTGTATGTTCTGATTGTGCTCCACATGTGACCATGGTTCTGAGCCAGGCACATAAATGAAATGACAACAACAATCTGTTTTCCCTGCTACGCCAAAAGTTCCTTCGCATCTCTCGCAGCCCAAAAGCACAACAGTCTGCCAGAAATCCTACAACACGAGCCCCAGAATCACTTTCCTTTACTCTATAAAAGGCATGTAATGTGCTGGGGGTGAGTGCTTTACATGCCAGGTGGGGGATCGAGGGCTGTGAAAAATGCTGCGCTGTGAAGTTTTCTAACTTGTAGGCCTATTTAGGAAAAAGCTCCACTGCCAGCTGTAGTTGGTTTAACAGAGCCTCTGTGCTTTCCAGGGCAGATTTTGATCTTGCTGACTCTTGGCAGATACTATGTACACTACAGAGCGCCTGACCGAGACAGCGCTTGGGGCTAAGTGACAGAGCTGTCACTATGGTAACGTGCTTTCCAGACCACCCCCTTCGGTCCCCACGGGAGCCAGACGATGGGCCTTTTGTTTCTGCAGTGCACCGTAGGGACGGACCGACGTGCTGTCTTCCTTCCTTCTTTCCTTTCTTTTCAATTATGAGCAAGTTCATCTCGTCACTCCAGAGTGAGCCTAATCCCTCCCTACTAATGGAATCTATTCATCATCATCATCCAAGCAGAGCTGGCGAACCTTTCAATGAGATATTTTGTTTTTGTCTCAAGGGTAATAAAGTGAACGGCTCAAATTACTACAGCTGTTCCTCAAGCCAAGGTCAAAGGTAATGATTGGACTCCTCCAGTACAGTAACTTCTCACACTGGAATGCAGCAACAATGAGCTTCATCAGCACTCAGGCATCTGTTACTGGTGGTTAATGACAACTGGAGACCTGTTTAAACCTGACCAAACACTCATTATCCTACCCTGTTGTTTTGTTGTGCTTGTTTTACCTCAAGATGGAAATTATTAACAGACCTTCCCCAGCTATGTGCTATCCCATGACTCAACCTATAGTCATTTTCTCCATGTGCCACATTTTGCTTTTCTATTGCAGATGTTTCCTTATCCAACAGCCTTGAACATGAAACCTTTGTTACAGCAAAGAAGTCATGCATTCGCAATTTAATCATGTTTTACTCAAACTTAAATTGTGTTATTAGCTGCCTGGTAAATATTACGTATCACATTTTGACAACCGTGACGGCTTAATAAAAAAAAAGCAACAAAACTAATTAAACTGATTTTATCACTTTGGATAGGACCGTGCACTTTGGCAAAAACAAAGAAACAAAGAAACACAGCTTCTCACTTCATTTCTCACGACCTAAACTGCAATTTTTGGGGACATTCACACCAACTGCTCTGCTATAGAAGTGAGAATATAAAAAAAAAGAAATCAACACACCATATGGTGTTATTGTGTGGAAAACCTGCTTAAAACTTCACTTTTCAAATAGAATTTAAATGCAACTGTGTTAGAACTAATAAATGATGGACTTTAACACAAGCTGTTCTCTGTCTTTCATTATTTTGTTACAAATAATAATCGTATATGTAGAGTCGAATGCATGAAACAAAATATATAAAACAGCTGATATGTGACTTTCCAATGATCTGACCGAACCAGACAACGTCTGAGTTCTTGTGGCGTTAATGTGGAGTCCTATTTCTTGTCCCTGTCTTATCATTTGGCTTTCCTGGCCTCATATCCTGAGGTCAAAAACCAAGACATCCCCTTCCTGAGTCTTGCACGCTGCTGAATATTAAACAATCTCTTAATCCCTCCTGACATGGCTTAAATTGTGTGGGAAACGTATGTCTACATCTCTTTATCTCATATTAAATCAAAACTAAATATAACCCGAGGAACAAACGATAAAGGTCTTTCCAAAAATCTGTCAGTCAGCGATGAGTCGGTAATGTTTGGTCAAAGCAGTGAGCGCTCAGACTAAACGCCAGCATAAACACATTATGGTGTTGTGGCCGAAGAAGAGGTCAAACACTATTCCTGACATTGTTTTGCTTTGCTTTGCTTTGAGGAGCTGAGTGGAAGAACAACTTTAAACTATCATGTAGTGAAAAATCTGTGTTGTCGTCCTCTTAGAGATAACCACAATGGCCCTTCCTTCCCACAGGGTTTGTCCCTTTCCGCACGGACAACATCCAGGTCAAAGCCCTCCTTCAGCATCATTGCTATTGTGTAAGATAAGTAAGTTAAGACAGAATGACTGAGCTGTCGTCTCCACACAACTGGCCAACACGTCAGCTGCCTCCTGACAAGGGCAGATTCTCCATCAGTATTACTTGTTTCAATGTCAATGCTTCTCTTCCACAAAGTCATAACCCTTCAGTGGAATTTACGCAGGGAGTCAAGCCACATTTGATTTATACACAGAAGACCAAAAGTTCAGATTACACAAGGGAGCGAGTCAGTGTTATTTCTTCATTGTAATGACACACGTCGAACCGCAGAGGGAACAAAATATTTTTAATACTTCGAATTTCAGTGCGGCCGCAACTATTCCTGGCACAACGGATGGTCGGCCCGGGACCAACACAGAATGAAAATAGCCAGATTTCATTGTTTTTAAACTTAAGTCCCCACAAAGGCTCTCTCTGCTGAGGGTTAGAGTTATAGCATCTTACATGGTGTCTTTGCTCTTGATCGTTGTTCATTAAAACGTTCCTGCTTTGATTCTGTGGCTGCTACTGAAGAAAAGCAGCCGGGACTTAATGATGCACTGCATCAAACAAGGCAATCTGGTGTAATTTATTCACTATTTTCAGCTTGTGGAGCACATTCTGAATTCTTGTTTCCCTTAAATAAATATACTGAATCAAAGCTCGGTCTTGGCTCAGTTATGCTCACACTGATGAAGACATTCTTTCACTAGCTGATGAAAGGTTAACAGCCACCTTTGAAACTGCCAAAGAGTCTGAAACTCTATCACAAAAGCATCTGCTGGATTTCTCTACATGCGATTTATTACACACCTGTAATCAAGCCAAGTACTAAAACATAATGAAACTTTAAGCTCTGCCCAAAACAGAAGAGGTGCAGGAGATTACTTTCCACTCGGTAAACAGAAACATTGTCCAAACTGAGATCTGAGATCTCATTCATGAAGCTCCAGAGGATGAAGGTCATTTCTTGTTGAGTTTTCTTCACATCCAAGAAGGTCGCAAAGGAACATTTCTTGAGAAATTAAGAGTGCATTTCTTCCTCTTGGGTTTCAAGCTGTGCAAAGCGTTAGTGCTGCTTCCTCCTTGTCAAGGCCTGCCAGAGTGTCTGACTGAGGGGGAAACTGTTGCATTTGGAAACAGGACAGGCATGTGGTTGCAATCAGGAGAGAGACGTGGAGCACCAGGTGAGGTTGACCTCGAACAGACCTGGGTCAGAGAGTATGTGCAAATTACTTTAGAGTTTGTTTTATTCTGTAAAAGGAGCCAAGTTTGAGCAGCAACACTCAGAGGTGGGATGTGAAGCAGAAGAAAAAAAATCTCTTGTCCATATCTTGATACACATTTCAGGATCACTTCACTCGTTTGTTCCGGAGCTTTCGACCGTCTCACACTGTTTTCATCCTTGTGCAACACGGGGACTTGTCCTGATGAAGACGAGCGTAGAGCAAGCAAGCGATTGTTTCGTCAACTGCTGTTTCCGAGGTCAAGCGTGAACTGTCAGTCTCAACTGTCACGCAATAACGAGGACATTAAGATCTGCATCCTCCTCTGCTGATGAAGAGCGTGTGATGCGGTTGAAAGTGCTTTGAAACGGGATATGTTGGACTGTATTTCAGGAGACATTACATTATCCTGATATGAATGAGACAAACAGCTCCAGATTGCAAAGTCAGAACTTGCCCAAGTGTTATTAGCTTTCCTAATGAGTGGGTCTTTAGTGGACATACATTCAGATCTACAACTGTTGTTTGTGCAGCATTCAAACGTTGACATTTTATGTTCTATTAGATGATTCAATCTTATGCAAACGCCTTGAATTTGGTTTAGATGTTGACATAGAGCTGAAAGAAAGCTTTGTTTGGTCATGTGTTGATGTTTTTGGCTTTGGGCATGCACTTTATTTGACATAGACTCAATGAACACTCAAAGGACAAATAACTTTTCCAAGAGTAAACAGAATCAAACCAGTCAGGCATTGTCGGCAAGTTATTATTTGACTTTTGACTGCATATTTCAACAAAGGTAGGGTTGTAAATCCAACATGACTCAGTGTGCCAATGGGACGCCAGCTTGGCTCAGGAGTAACTGCAACCCTTTGCCCCAATGAATCCCTGTTTATCCTCACGTCATAAAGAGCGAACCACAGTGCAGCGCTCGTCCTGTGAAGAACATATTTTGTGAGCCATGGCAGGTAATGGGAGTGTAATGGAGATATGGGACTGAACTGGGGGGTTAGGGCAAGTGGCTAATAGCACACAGATGTGTTCCTGATGTGAGTCCGAAAGCTTTACTATGTAAATCAAGAGGAGATATCCAATGTACCATCTTCCTACGGACATTATCACGATACCAATCAAGCAGAGCAAGTAGTGCTCATGGCAGTCGGAAGCCACATTGGAACCACAGCCGTGTGTGTGTGTGTGTGTGTGTGTGTGTGTGTGTGTGTGTGTGTGTGTTGGTAGTTACTGGTTGTCTGTGTGTGTGTGTGTGTGTGTGTGTGTGTGTGTGTGTGTGTGTTCCTGTATGTAGAAATCGATTCATATGAACATTCCTTCATGATTCTCTAAAGCAGAGGGGGCTTTAGATCATCCTGAAGTCAGAGCTCCAAAAATAGAGCCATGATCTCACCCTTTTCATCGATCTGGTCCACAATCCAGCAGCGCGCCCACGCCACACACTGTATCAATTACATGGACCCTACGGATTACTCTGTGACACAAAACACGTGTTTGCCCTTTGTATGATTGGGTCCGCTGCCTTCGCTCTATACAGCTCATGAATGTGTGGTGGGGCTCCACGAGATTTAGGAGGTTCAGAAATGTTGTTGTGACAAGAACTACATTTAGGTAGTAAACGTGCTGCCTGCTTTTTAAAAAGGCCCGTATGGCTTCTACATACATTAGCCACCAGTAGTCATTACAATAACGTCAACAGCATTGTAATCTGCCATGGAGATGAGTAAATACGCCCTTATTGGCAGAGCCAACAGAAATGTCAGCTAAACATTTCCTTATCACATGTAGCGATAAGACGAATGCTTTTTAATTAGTTGTTTTCTGGCTGAAGAATGAAATGTCATGGGGTGGTTGTTCACTTGGCTAGGGAGAGAGATTTTGTTCCAAAACAAGAGTACAGTCTACAAAAAAGAGATCTACAGTAAGTGCTGTTTTGTCATTAGTGATCTTCTAGGACATTAAATCATTCTAGAAGTTTTTCTATTCATTTAATACAGCCTCCAGACGGTGACTAACTTAATCTCTCTTCGGCGAATATCATTTAAAAACACAAATGTACCAAATAGATGGAGTTCTAGTCTGTTGCACCCTGTTTGACCAAATAATCATAAACAGTTTAAACAAAAATAAAAAGGCCACCACTTCTGTGCATGCTCAAGTGCATTGTTGTGGTGTGTGTCTGGCCACATGTGTGTGTGTGTGTGTGTGTGTGTGTGTGTGTGTGTGTGTGTGTGTGTGTGTGTGTGTGTGTGTGTGTGTGTGTGTGTGTGTGTGTGAGCTTAGCCAAAACCCATTTGACTTAGAGTGTCCTACTGGAAAGCAATAAGCCCAGAGCCATGGAAGACATCAGTGATTGATGGGAGCTTTGCTAAACACAGTTTGTGAGACAAGTCATTCATCAAACTCCCCTTTCTCTCATACTCTAAAATATCCTCCTGGTTACTTAATGCGAGTGAGATCAAAAGAACAAGCAGAACATACCTTTTTGTCATTTACATCTTCATGTAGAGTCATAACGTCACCGTTCACATTTGAACAATGAGTTTATGAAGAGGATTAACAAAGAGGATCGTGGTTAATGTGCACTGAGTGCTGCATGATGGAAGATGAATGAGCAAAGACACGTTTTTGCTACATATTCATGCCTAGTGTATTATAGACATTGCTGTAACGTTAAACTAGTTAATGAAAAACACTCCAGGGTGTCTTTACAGCAGGCATTGGCTAAAAAAAATAGCAGTTACTATCCTCAATAGTAAACAGTGAGCAGCAGTAACAATTAGATTTAAAGAGCCCAAGAGTTTGAATGGACCCCTCTGTTCTGGGAAAGAGTGCTTCAAAGAGATCAGCTGATGATAAGCTGATCTGGGTGAATGGCTGCATGTCATCGCCTAAATATGCGCCATGAAATCTATTATTGAAGTAATTTAACTTTCCTCACAATGTGTTCGCGATGGATATTTGTTCTTTAGCTTTTGAGTGCTGACTCATCTCTACTGTGACGATATGATCTCCAGGAGAGGTCGTAGGTCAATTCAGGTCAGTGTGATTTTGGTTAAAAAATAATTATTTTTTCGGTCAAAGCTCAGATTGCTGGGATGTGTGAGTGAGCCACTGGGCTCCAGTCTAGCAAACTGAACTGTGACTAATACCTTGTTTAACTAGCCTTGAAGATTTTTGGGGAAAAGGAGTAAACATGAAATTATAAATCATTTAAATTTATGTATGTTGGAGTTTTTCCATTTGCTCTGTTTGCACTAGCTTTCTGCACAAAGCTATGCTAATGCAGAACCTGGCCAGCCAACAGTGAAGTCTTGATGCAGAAATGTGTGTGTGTCCAAGTAATACCGGGACATAAGAGACACATTATACTGTATAACCTAAATCGCCGAATGTACACTTTAAAAGCTAATTTCCTTACTGTGGTGAACAAGATAATTCATTTTTTAATATAATACTGCTGGTCTCAAAATTAAAAAGTGAAAATTAAAAAGAGCTGCTTGTTTTCATTACATGTGACTAAATGAGAACGTCCCCTGCGACTGCATTTTATGTAAAAAGACAACAAGAGCAAAGTCCATTATGTAACACCAGGCGTTCTTCAACATGGCATCATCACTCTGCCTTTACAAGGAGATATTTCTTATGAATGGTTATAAATACCAGCACATTTTACCCCTTCTTCTAGCAAAGAGTTTGGTTAATTTCTTGTCACTGTGTAATGCTGTCTACGTGGGGTTCTTTTCTCTTGACTCATCCCAGCTTTGTGTAGGAAACCCTCTGTATCGCCTCCCTGAAAACAGATTGGTACCCTGGGACTTTAGACAAGCAACTGAAATCAGAATGTGACCTCTGACTTCTGGGTTAATAGAGTCAGTCCTCAGGACAGATAAGACAGGACGACTGATAAGTGAGTCAGGTTGGGTTTTTGGTGTGAATGGAGGTCATACAGAAGTCAACTCTTCCCAGCTGGCCTTGAAGGGGTTACCAAGCATTCACACTCATCCTATAGAAGGTTATCTTATTGACTGGAGGAGGCACAGCTGAATCGTGCCAGCCGACTAAGATTGTATCAATCAAAAGAGACCCCCGAGAGCAACCCAGCCCTATCCAGCCACCACCCATCTCCTCCCTCTTCCCTCACCTCGCTTTCCCCCTGATAAGAGGTGCTAACCACAACGTCCAGTGGAGAGAGAGAGTGCTATGGGAGCTGAAGCATATGGTCAACTGCTGTCCTGCATGAATGTTTCTATGAGTTCATGTAAAAACATTTTTTAAAAGAGGTGGAACAGCTGAAAAAGAAACAGAGCCACATGCACCATGTGTGCACTATTCATGCCTAAATTTGAGATCCTGCAACGTCTCCCACCTCTGTTGTCTTTGATTATATGACGTCGACTCTTTCTGGCCTCATGAAAAACACAAAAAGCGACAGGATGTTTGCTTTGATTGTAGCAAGGTGACAGCTAATTAATCACCACAAGGTTAGCCAATAATTTACCGCTGCACAGGAAAAGGCATACCCTGGCTGTCCTGTCCTGTCTCAACTATAAATGCTGCATCAGCTCCTCTTGGGCAGCAGTTCATCGAAAACATAGTGAAAACAAACACATTTAGCAGGACTACGCTTCGATTTATTGACACTGCTTGGATGTATGTGGATTTAAAGCTTAGTCCTCGAATGATAATGACAAAAGCATAGTAATATACCGTAATAAGATATAGTTATTACTTACTAAAAGAAAGTCACTGCTTACTCTGCTTATAGCAAAACTCATTCACTTTTCTGTCCTATTTAACCACTTTCTTAAAATATAAACAATAACACAAGGAACTTATTTTATGTGAAGTAACACCTTACTTAGAGCTGCTGCGATGGAAACCAGATACCAGAGTTTAGAGGACATGGAAGTTTTCCCAGCCTCACGCACCTCTGAACAAGTCTGTCAAACTAACCTTTTAGTTCACATGAGATGCAGAGCATTGAAACTGCAAACACTCAACTACAGAAAAGGTTCCTTAATTGTTAAAATGACAGAGAAAGCTGTGGTTCACCGGGGTTTCTATGGTACTGGTCATACACTAAAATAAACTGTCAAACTCACCCGGGCTGTGATGACAAGTAACGTGCCTCTTCAGTCCAGAGAGCTTCAGGCAAAATGCAAATGTCAGCTTTGTTTCCCTCCAAATTTTGAAAGAAGCACAGCATTACAAGCAGTCCTGACTTTTTCAGTTGATTCCTTGTTGCTGCTGTGGTCAAGTCCTGAAGAGTGTGTGTGTGTGTGTGTGTGTGTGTGTGTGTGTGTGTTTGTGTCTGCCTCAGCGTGTGTGTACAGAGTCTGAGGAAGAGGTGGTAACTTCCTCTCAAAGTTGGAGACGGAGTGAGTAACAGAGTTTTCTCTCTCCCCGCTCCAATCCACAAGAAGCAGGAAAAGCTGTCATACTATCCCCCTTTTTGGATGGAAAAAAAAGAGGAACAGCCTAAAAAGGGCAAGCTCGGGGAAAAGGGGAGGGAGGCGTGTGTGTGTGTGTGTGTGTGTGTGTGTGTGTGTGTGTGTGTGTGTGGTGGGTGGTGGGGGGTTTTCCTCCGTTGTTAAGGAAACAGGCAGAAAGCAACTCCAGGCAAATTAGCTCAGGTTTTCCATGCACAGTTCAGTGTGACAGAAAGAGAAGAACAACACATGAACACTATTGTGAATGTATAGCTGATGTGTAGCTGTGTATGTTTTTACAGCAAGCCAATTGTTTTGTAAGTCTTAAAGGAATAGTTTCTTAAACTCTCACTAGTTTTCTCGCTAAGAGTTAGACGAGGAGATCGATACAACTCTCGCGTCAGTAGCCTAAATATGAAGCTAGCGCCAGCAGCCGGTTAGCTAAGAGTGTTTCCAGTCTTTAAGCTAAGCTAGGCCAGCTAGCTGCTGCTCTATGTTTACTAGTGATATGTGAGAGTGGTATTGGTCATCTCAAAAACTCTTGGCAAGTAAGCAAATAAACATATTTCCCAAAATGTAAAACAATATAAACTACAATGTCA
Source organism: Cottoperca gobio (assembly GCF_900634415.1). Lineage (NCBI taxonomy): Eukaryota > Metazoa > Chordata > Actinopteri > Perciformes > Bovichtidae > Cottoperca > Cottoperca gobio. The sequence continues at coordinate 5,076,723 of NC_041370.1, read as the reverse complement.
GGGTCAGAATCGCTTCCCCCAAAATATCTAAAGTTGCAAATATATGTGTCAGCAGTCGTCCTATGCTGCCATGATGCTTTCAGTAACATGAAGAATCTCCTAAATTTGATATCGCTTTATATTTAGAGTTTCAATTCAGAAATGTTACGAGCATTTGCAACTTATTATTGGAGTCACGTTCCTCCCAGAACTAGAGTGTGCAGCTATAATGAGAAGGCTCTATGGTTTTGGTGAAAGCAGCCTCACACAAAAGATGGTAAACATGTAATCACAATAGTACGTTAACTCCCATGCTGGAGGAGTTGACGTACTAATTGCTAACAGCTGCGAGCTGAAAAACTCTTCTGGTAGGTCGCATCGATGATCGACCGCACAACTGAGGCCACACTGAAAATAATGATCTTTTTCTAGTTTCAGGATGTTGTACATCTCTTCATTTGAATTCACAGCACACGATCTGAACTCGTGCTTTTGCAACTTGGCGTTTCTTCAACTGTAAGAGCCGTGTACAGTCTGAATGGGCTCAGATGTAAATCTTGGAGGCCACCAAGCTCCGTCTTGACCACATTTTATTGAAGCCACACGCTTGGTAGGGCATCGTGACACTTTTCATTAGCGTTGCCCGTACTCTTCAAGAAAAGCTGAGAGCAGTGAAATTAAATGTTTTATTCTGGCAAAGCGTCATCGATTAGAGCAGAGCTGTTATTGTGCTACACCCTGCTGGGGCTTCAAAAAGAACACCTTGATCTCCATCCCACATGTTGCACTCATAAACCCGCACGCTAACACGAGCGCTCTGCTTATGAGCGGCGATGTTGATGAACTCCCTTCCATTGAAATGGGATTGCATATTGGACCCGTTGGCTTTTCAGACTCATCACTCCAAATCACACATCCTCCCACTGCCCCTTTCTCACATTTCTGCTTTTCCCTATCCCCTCATTAAAACAAAATCCTGGATGCAAACAAAACAAAACAGAAAGCAGAAGGCATCTCTCCAATACCCCCCCCCTGTCAATGCAATCAATAAAGAGGAGGTGTAGGGGCTGGATCGGGGGTTTTCGGGAAAAGCTGTGTCCCTTCAGTGCCAGGATTGAAATGCTTCTCTGAGCTGCATCAGTGATCACATTCCTGCCTGGATCTCATCATGGCTGGCAGATGTCCACCTGTCCCTGGGGCTGAGTTATACTCCAGCACTGTGTTGGTCTGACGGATAAGTTAGGGATACGGAGACAGAGAGAGACAAAAGACGGATGCAAAATGCAAAAGCAAGAGAGAGGTGACAGGAGGTGAGCATGAGGCTTGGAGAGAAATGAGAGAAGTGTAATTATAGGGCACCTATAGCTTTCAAAGCAGACTTTTCCTGGATCATGTCAGACAAACCTGAGCATGCCAGTGTCAAGTTCAATGTAAATACACAGTATATCATTATGAGCTGCTGCGGAGGCGGAAACAGGGAGGGCTATGTGTCTGATGACCGGGGAGAGTCTGTCTGCAGGTGGGAAAGGATGAAACAAGAAGTGAAGGTGTCTGTGTGTTTGAAGATGGAGGGGGATGGTGGGGAAATTTAAACAAGATAGCACTCGTTCACAAAGCTCGCAATGCGCTCTAAATAGCTTTCATAGGAACAAAAGCTAACGACCGTCTTTAACCAAGATTAATATTTACAGTGCGTTTCATGAGGGAGACGCCTCACCCACTCATTTTCCAAAAGGTTGTCACACAGAGCCTTTGTTGGTGATCCGCGCTGTAGGGATGCCGTGTGAATGAACGGTGAATGGAGACCTTTGATGTGAGGCTGACTTTGGTCGGTAAGGACGGATCACAAAGCACAGAAAAATCGCTTAAACTCAAGATAAGAAAGTGTAGTGCTGTAGTGTAGTGTAGTCCTCGTAGAGAAAGCTAATAATCTGATCATTAGCATGGAAGAATAATAACTTTGTCCTCCTTGCTCAACCTCACAGAGGGGAAACAAACACCAGCCATAGATGACACATCTGTACACTGAAGGGAATTAGCATTGTTCTTTCTTAAATGAAAAACATACTGAGATATCAAACTGCAAACACATGTTGCTAACAAGTTAGGTTTACGTCAAGCGACACTGTTGATGAAGCAAATAACATATAAAGAAAGAAATAAGGTGTTATTTTTCCTTTCTTTTTTTAATGTAGGTTATCATCAAGCTTGCCAGAGTACAAACACTTTGGCATTCACAAACTGCTCATTAACATGTCCTTGGCAAACCTGTAGATGGATGCTGTCTGGGTGTTCACTTTCAGGTCCTCCCTCTTTCCAGTGCATGAAAACACATGTCTCTTTGGCCCCTTGTGCCCCCACATAAAAAGAAAGCTCACTGGAGGTATCTGACTGCAGACGCTTCTTTATGGGACAGATGGGATCCCAGAGCATGGAGCTCCTGTTCATGGGCTTTGTTTTGTGATCTTAAGTCTGATCTCCTTCCCTCTGTGATTCCCCACTCCCTCTGCATGCATAAATAATAAATCACATGCACATATGTAGGCACGGAAACACAATAGCGTGCGTGTTTAGAGACGCATAAGCACATACTATCTGTAGTATACCGACTGACTCTGTGTGTTTGGTACACTTACATCCTCCTTGATTACAAGCTTAAAGGAATACTTCACCGCAAAAATAATTTGTAATGGAAATGTTTACCAAATGCCTCCATAGTGAACAGTGTTTTAAAGAGTTTTAGTGAAAACGTATGTGTTTGGGAAGTAGCGAGCATACGACTGCATACATGACACTTGGATTATACTGCACCAGTCGTGTTGGAGTTTGTAAAAGGATGTTTAGATATAGTTTGACTGTAACTCCCCCCTTTACTTTGTTTTTGGTATCTTCGTTCACCGTGAAAGAATGCTTTAGGAAACACGGTAACACAAGTAACTGATATACAAATGATGATTCCAGGTGAGATGTATTCCTTTAAAACGAGTCAGTTGGATTGTACATCATTTCATATGATTAAGAAATGAGTTGACAAAGGGGGGAAAAAGGAGAGGTCTGTTTGGCATTAGGCGGGAGGCCAGGGCAGGAAGTGGTCGAGGGGTTTCACAGAGGCGGCCCATCCACAGTGCAGGCGGTGGTCACTCCACCATGAGGGCCAGGATAAGGCCCCAGTGTTCACCCTCGCCCCCACTCCACTCTCTGTCACTCGACACAGAGATTAAACGAGTGGAGGAGGGAGAACGGAGGGATTGCAAAAGTGGAGGAGAAGTGAAGGGGTGAGATTACATAAAAATGTCAACACCTTGGCAACTAGTCGTAGCTCTCCCTGCCTAGTTTCATAGCTTCGCTTCCTCCCTTTCTCCTGTTAAGCTTCTCTTGCACTCTTTTCGCCTCAGCGCATGACAGTGAGTTGCCAAACGCCATGAGGATCCAAACACTTTAGCTGAACCTCTCACATTCCTCCTGCTCAATGTATCATGCTCCTGGTGTCAAATGAGGTGCTGTTAAATTAAATCAAAACAGTGAGGTTTTGTTTTCCTAAAAATGATCAGCATTCCTTTCAAAATAAGAGACTTTTATTGTTGCTGTGAAGATTAATCATTTCTGGACGACTGCAGTCTTGTATGCTCTACTAGTATTTACTTATGGTGCTGATAATGTAGGAATGTAAGCCTTTTCTACCATGTCATGCGTCAGCCATTTTTATTTTGTTGGGGCAACCACTTTGATTCAGACTGAATATCTTAACTACTGGATGTCATGACATTTCTTTTTTTTTTTTTACAGACATTCGTGGTCCACAGAGGAGGACTCCTACTGACTTTGTAAGACTTCAAGGATTGTGTGCATGTGTTGATGTAAAGAGAACTGGCAAGTCCACCTAAACAATGTTTCTATTGCTGAAGCTGTGCACATCTGAAAAACATCACAAAGACTTCGCAGTAGGACCAGAACTGAAACGGCTCTTTTACAAACCCCTCTTCCTTTGCATATTCAAGAATAGCTCTTTGTGAGCATGCAAGGACTACGTGGAAACTATGTGACTGAGCAGCTTCCTCCGGCAGCCTTGAAGTGCTGGATATAGGGGATATAGCGGTAAAGCCCTGCAGTGGATTCCCCTATAAGCTCGGATTAGGTCTCAAACAACAGGTTTATTAACATCCAGTCGCATTAATTCAGCCTGCCTAGAGCACAGAGAGAGTCACATCCAGCGGAGAGAGAAATGGTCAGCTGCTCTCCCAGAAAATGAATAATTATTTCCACCTCTGGTCACTTCTTCCAGCAGCACCACTCCTAGCAACACCAAAAAACCCCCATCTGTTTACACATGAGGCATAATGATGGGCTTTCTTTTACAGGGAACTGTAAATGATACTAAGTATATATCCCAAAATAAACACGAACAATGTAGCACTGTGTTCCTTAAAATTATGAAATAGCTTCAACTTGATTGGTGGCGCTCGGGCGCACTGAAACTTTAGTTTCCATTTTGAGATGGAGAACAAAAAAGCGGTGGAGCTCTTTACATTAGTTACACTGTTTTCAGTCAAAGATACAAACCAGCAGGAATATAAAACATTTTTACACACATTGTAACAAAGGAGCAGTGTGTCAGAAAGAGTTGTGTGTTTGCACGTGTAGCTGTCATCCTAGCTGACGTCTGGCCTCTTTATTATTAAGTCTTAGAAAACGACTGGAACTGATGATATAAATACTGACTGACAAGTATTCAGAACTTCCTTTGCAAGACTCACATTTCATATGACACGTGACACTAAGTAGCTCTATTGGACGTCACTGAAATCAAAGGTTTAGCTGCCATGGCAGGAAAATTGCAGCTAGCGTGTTTTTAAAGATTACAGCTGTTTTTACAGAGCAGAAGAGAATATTACGGGGCAAAACCACGGCCACCAACACTTACACACTATCAGATTTGAGGCTGACACTAAAAACAGCGAGACTAGTGATTATGGTTTGATAAAGGCATCAGTCCCAGAGCAAGCTGGAGCCAGTGTTCTTGTCTCTCCTGCACACAGACACAAACACACACACACACACACACACACACACACACACACACACACACACACACACACACACACACACACACACACACACACACGTATAGACATAGATAGAGGCACAGAGGATAAGAGGGAGCAGCTGTTGACCGTCTAAGTGACAGTGTCGTTCTTTGGCCGCCACTTTCAGAGTTTTCTGCTTCTTTGGCCCCGGCATATCATTCGTGACCCTGCCTCCACCCTTGACCTGGCCTCCAGTCCTGTATTGCCTCCCTGTAAGCTCTAGAGTTACAACACATACACTTTCCAAACACTTTGACGGATGGATTCTTAAGGAAAAGTAGGGCAACAATAGTAATAATAATAAAAATAATAATAGAAATGAATGAAGACATGAGAGAAATCAGAATCTACTTTTAGAGACAGCTTTAAAACAAAAGGCTTGAACTGAAGTCCTCCCCCTGCTGTCCCCACTCATGTCCAGGCACCAGAACATTGTGGAGCACCACACATGTTGCCAGTGGAAGCTCCAAAGTGCAGTGTAGGTGCCGCGGGGCTTTTCAGAGGTACCAATTTAGTTTACACATAAACAGTTTGGGCCAACTTACAGGAGTGCAATTGTAGCCTTGTTTCAGAAACTTAACTGTTTCTGCTCCATAACACACGGACGGTTAACTCAAATGAGTCGGGATCGTCTAGAAGCCTCTCGTGTCTTTATGAATAAGGAAAATGTGTGTTGATGTTGGCAAATAATGCTTAAATGAAAATCGGGAAAATCATTTCTGAATGTTGTGAAACTGTGAAACATTTATTATAAATGAAGACGTTTGTTACACATCTGGTAAACATTTGTGCAAATAAAGCAAGCTAATCTAAGTGTCGCAACTGCATGTTCTTATGCATTTATACCTTTTATCCTTTTTTAATGGATAGTTGTATATTTTGAAACTGAAGTCTGCACATAAGCCCTCTACTGTACATACCATAAACATCTCTAAACCCACTTAAATTCTAATTTATTGACTCCACCTGTTGCTTTAGTCTTCCTGAGATGCTTACAGTACGCTTCATAGATCGGTTATTCTTTGACAGTAGATAACAAAACTTCAATTCCCATTACTTAGACCCAACAAATAAGCATGCAGCTGCACGATGACATAATGTCACATGGTATAAAGCTCCTGTTACTGTGGCTTTTATGTTTTATTGTCTTCTTTCTAGCGGATGATTGGAGGGTTAGTAAACAGGAGCCAAACATCCTGCCTCATGTGAGTAACATTATCATCTTCAACTCATAACTACGTCAAAGCTTTACTAGTAAAACATACAAAAACACAGAACTTACATTGTCCACTGTGTGTTATCGAATGTTATCATCAAAAGGATTTATTTTATTTTATTGCGGCCCGTTACAAGAGCAGTGCCTCGCAGTTAACAACTTCTCTGAAAGGAAAAACTTGTTTGTCTTCACAATTAAAGAGTCGCTTGTTTAAGTGCAACAACCCTCCTCAAGGCTCTGGCCTGCGTGCATGTGTGTGTCATCAATTCGTTCTGGCAGAAGTCGTTTCTTAGCTGCGAAGGTCTTATGATGACAAAGAGCTAATGGCACAAACAGACTTATGAATGATTCTGTTTTTTTCTTCATCAATTCCCTCTCTTTTGCATAGCTACGGGCACAAGGAGGTCAATCGGTTCATTTTGAAGCAAACAATCACTGAAGGAAAAACTGCGAGAGCCCTGACTATGAAAACAGACACATTTTCTACCCTCATTCAATGCCAATCAGGTGCCAAATAAATCCACACGGTCCCTTCCCCTGTGCCTCCGTGATATATTATTCTGGAACCACACGTTTCCCAAAGGATGCCCAACCTCACAGTCATCCCCTATAAAAAAAAACCAGCCACTCCTATCCTTATATGCATTGCACACACATACACAGTGATAGATAGACTTGAATTGGGCTTGAACTATCCCACAGGCATGAACTAAAAATACAAGCCCTCACTGGTATTTATGAGTGCTGAGAACAAGTTGAAGTGAAACATCAAGCATTAATGTGCGGCAGGCTGTTGCTGTAAACCGCAAGCAATTGTACGGCCTCGGGAGCACAGCGCTCTCAAAAGCATAATGACATAGAAACTGGCATTGATAATTTGTCAACAAAACAATCTGTTTCCATTCATGCTTTTCCCACAGTGAAGGGTTTGACATTAACTGGGGGGTTTTTGGAGATACCACACGCATCGGGCTGCATGGTGCACATGTGTCTTGCAGAATAAGGATGGGTAGAAACTAATGTGTGTGTGTGGAGAGTTAACCCTGAGTTTATGCACATGCGTACGTTTATACCGTTTACATGTATGCAAGCGTTCGCCTTAATGTGTGTATGAACAGTGTGTGTGTGTCCAATGATACAGGCCTGAGCCCTTTAGATGCTGGCTTTTTTTTTGTTTGCCTCCCTCTCATTAAGGTGGAGCCCGCAGGAGCGCGCTGGAGGAGTGTAATCGAGATAATAACACGGTTGCACAGACAGCTGCTGATGGGGACTGCGGAGCTGAGCCAGGTTGGAAGTCAACACTGCTGAAAGTCAGAGTGCAAGTTTACTTGACAGCATATTCTGAAGACAGGACCCAACATGCTAGGGAAGCAGAGTGAAGGAGCAGATGTGAAAGGTGGATGCACGTGTAAAGGAACACTCCACAAACTAATAGAAAACACACATTGCCTGTTCGCCTTTGAGACGTTCCTATGGAAGACGACTACACTGTAAAACACAGAGCTGTAAACATAAAATGATGAGGGATCAGACTCCTGTAGCATTTTAACTTAACTGAATAGTTTAAATTCTAAAGAGCTACAAACTTTTCAATCCTGCAGTCTGCAGGTTTAGTCGTCTAAAGATAGACGGTGTAGTATTCCTTCCTATGTGCACACACACTCATCACAGCGGTCCATACGGACATCAGTTGCTCATTTTATTTTGCTTCTGAATCACCCAGGCATCCGCTTCCTGTTTGCTCCCACCCCACGAGCTTAAGCCCCATGTAATCGTTCAACACCATGGCACTTCCTTTCCTCTGTCCCTCCATCCTGCCGTCCCCCTCCGCTGGGAACTGTTGACTCATGGTTCACTAAATCAACAGTTTGGGGTTTAGAGGCATCCATCTGGACTGTGGTCACCGCTGTGGCCTGCCGGTCATTTACCTCTTTACAGGAACAAACCGCTGCAGATATAGTCAACACACACGGACACTTGAGATAACAAACTGAGCTGCTTTTTATTGGAAAACAAGCACTTACATCGCACAGTCGGTGGAGCAAAATCGATGTAAAAAAAAAGTTAATAATCAGCTTGTGAATGTGCCAGAAGAAGTTTGTCACAAGTTCTGTTTTCAAGACCCGAGGGTGTTTTTTTGGGAAGCAGACGTCCTACCACGCTCTGTTCTCTGAGAATTGATTTAGCCTGCAGATAAGTGTGACCTTCCTTTCTTCAAACAAAAAGAAAAGAACACCAGCCAATGGCTGCATGTCAGCGTGAGGGAGCGCTCAAAGATTTGAATGTGTTAGCATCTAGTCTCGATCTTCAGTGGATGAATGCAAACCTTTTGAGTTCGCAGCTAAAGTACTTAATGACTTACTCCTCCCTATGAGGAGCGAGAGCAAGAGCTGACAAGTATAGGACAAATCTCATCTTTTTGTTCACAGTCAACCCATATCAAAGCACCCTCTTACCGTAATCTATTACTTCCTTCAGGCGCAGCCGAGAATAGATTACCGTCATTAAAAATGTAGAGATACAGAGTTCATGAACCATTTGTTCTTAGCATGATAGCATGTCTGTTGCACAGACAGGTTAGAGTAAGATGATATATTTATGGAGGCTCAAATTTGAACCTCAGTGATTTATGAAATCTACAATTTGCTCAGAGTAAAGCTCTGGGGGGTTTACATCTCTGCACACGCAGCACTGCATGAACACTGACTACATCAACACCTCAGAGTTCAGGGAGAGGAGAATGTGAACCCTGCCTGTATAAAAGTGTGTGCATGCGAATATATGTGTGCGTATGAATGCACCGCGTGTGCATGCGTGTGTGCACGTGTGCTGCAATGCACTTTTCAGCTCTCCCATGACAGGGGGAATGTGAAAACATGACTCCCTTGGGAGTGGAAACCATCTGCCTCACTTGTAATGAGCTTGTGCAGTGTCAGGGTGTTTACATTGAGGCTGCATGTTTGGAAGAAAACAAATGGGCAAAGCTTCATAAATCAGTTTCCTGTTCAGCATAGTGCGATTCTTATCGCTAATGTAAGGAGTGACCTGTAATCTGATGATTTGCCCACATGCAAAGGCCGCTCTGTTTATTCTGTGAGTGTGGTGTCTGTCAGACAAGCAGACTAGCAGAGGCGGAGGGTGTGCCCGCGTGCAAGCACTGTTGCTGTGTTATTGTTATCATGTTACTTTTTCAAATTGATCGGATTTTATAAGATTTGTGAAAAATGCATGAAGCTTTTCCATCTTCGCACACCGACCGTCACCCCGACCCACACTCACTGCAAGGATATCCCGTTTTGTTTTGCTTCATTGGTTGGAAGGTAATAAACATCTCCTCTGAGAGAATGAAAAATTCCAGCAGTGCAGCTGTGGCGTCCGACTACAAAGCAAGCAGGGCAAGACTGCGACCCCTAACCCCCCCTCCTCCCACGCCTAGACAGTTCACCTCTCTCCCAGCGCGTAACCTACTCCACTTGCTTTTTACACCGCAATCCTCCTGGATCCAATCTGAGGAGCTGCAGCATTAGCTGTAACATGAGGATGAAGCCACTGTTTTAACGTGAAAATAAATGGATGGAGCGAAATGTGCCGTCCACGTCCAGGAACAATGACTATACCTTTAACATTCCTCTATGTGGATTCCAAACCAAACAGTTTGCTCTGGTTAGGTTTCATTGAATGTTGATTAGATTAAAAGAGACCTTTCATTTCCTACAGTATGTGGAAATGAATGTTCAGCTTCCAAATGTTTTCCTTACGGGCTCGAAAATACTCCTCGCGCTTGCTTAAAATCAAAGAAGTGCTCTTGGTCAACACACCGATTGTGTATTTCTAGCATTCTTAGCTCATGTTGACTCATCGTCGCGTCATTTTCAGCATCCAGAAATAGAATCAACGACCGTTTGGTTGGACAGTACAGTATCGGGGGTGATGTTTAGCCCGGAGGCCAGACGTGCAATCTTGAGAGCTTCGACTGCTGAGTTCACCCCAGGACACACGAGTGGAGAAAATAAACCATTACAGGCTAACACAGTATTCACTGGACGCAATGGGGCAGTTTGTGTGTGCGTGTGTGTGTGTGTTGTGTGCATGCGTGTGTCTGTGTGTGTGTGATGATGCATGCAAGTGTGCAGTGGGAACAATAAACACAGCTTGAAGCCTTGAACTCTTAACCACAGGCTGTTATGCCAGTGTTAATACATATTGGAGCATAAACACAGCTGACACCTTGTCAAAGTTGAATTTTTTTAAACTAATTTGCCAGCACACCATTGGCCCTCGGAAGAGAAACATGTTGATTGAGAGAGGCACCAGTTAGGTTGATAAAATACATTTTTACTGTGCAAATATTTACGCCTAAATGTGTACACCAGCACAGAAACTATTCATCAGATATTCAGAGAGAGGTTTGAGATCTTTTGCCTTTAGAGTTATTCCTTTTTTCTCTCTCTCTCTTCTCTCTGGACCTTCACCGCTGTCCCTGGACATTAATCTCTCCTCGTCTGAGTCCCTGCTGCTACACCCGATGCTCCAGGTGTTTGAAGTAAGGACCTCTTAACCCGCTGCTGAGGTGGCGAGGTGTGCAGATGATGGAAGACTGGGATCGTTGGGAGTCTATAATAAATACAGTCAGGCCTTCTAAAAGCTTATTTTACAGTACTGGGGATCATTTACAACAAGAACACTGCAGCAAAAAAATGCACTCTGGGCTTTGATGCAAAGCAATTCCACAGATGGAGGAGAAGTTACTTTTGCGGTCAAAATGGGAGTCCAAGTTTCATTGTGAGTGTGAGTGAGAGACTGCAGACATTTCAGTTTCTGTTTCATTTCTGACCTTTAATTCTTTGCCAGTCAAGGAAAGGAAAGTGTATTTGTATAGCACCTTTCACTAAGAAAGAATTCAAAGTACTTGAAAAGACATGCAGGCCAGATATAAAAGAAACAGCAAAAACAATGAAATAGACGATGGAATAAAAACGTGTTTCTTTCTGTTTTATCAGCGTTTTTGTTTTAAACTTTATTTTTTAAGTGTTGTTTTCTCGTGCCTTCCTTTCTCTCAGATATACATATGTATACATATGTGTACTCAGTGCATTATAAAGGGGTTGTTCTCTAGTATAATAAAAAACTACAACTATTTTAAAAAGAAGATTGATATATGTGGAACTAACCTACTAAAATAAGCGTAGGTATGAACAGGTCGTTACGCAGGAGCAGATCAGAAAAGCATTTTGGCAGTTCAGTATTCTGTACTTTACGACAAAGGTTTTAAAAAAGGCACAAGGGAAGTGTTAAAATGTGAAAAGAGCTGCAGCTGTGTGAAGGAGTCTTTAGAGAGACCTGTAAAAGACACATATAGTCACTATATAACGACACTATATAACGACACTATAGTCGTTCGGTGACGTCAAATTAAAAATTACAACATAAAAGTGTCCAAATTAAAAAACACGCAAAAAAGGGGCTCTGCAGAGTTTAAAGTGTTCCCAGAGTAGAGTAGAGTTGGTATCTGAATTCAATTAACAGAGGAAGAGATGTTATCTGTGTAATATTCAGGCTTCTGAAACGTGTTCCTTTATCCATGTTGTTTCAGCGTGCTTCACACACAACGCCGTGCGTCACTTCCACAAGTAATGTAGCTTTGCTGCCACATTTTTCAAATAGACTCATTTTCTCGGGGGAAATGATAGCCTGTCAGGAGCTTCAGACGCTGCCGTCTTTAAAACGAGCAGTCTTCATTTTTCTAAATCGAAACGGAGCCAAAGCACACACCCTGAGTGTGCTGTAATTCATGCTGTCGTGTATTTCTGTTAAAAATGTTAAATGAGTTTCAAACAGTGTGTGCTTCTTATGAATAATACATGTGACACAGCTCGGTGCATGTATGGGAAGTGTTAACATAACTAATGTCAGCAAAGTTTGACAAGATTATATTTGCTTACATCTTTAGATAGAGCAGCTGCAGAACACAAACAGAACATAAACACACTTTTAGCTTCTTTGAAGACTCGATGACCTGTCACGATAGAGTCCACACTGATCCCTAACGAACCAAACCTCCAGAATGACTGACAGCAACCACGTGAGCGACAACCCAAACAGTCTGCTGAGTAAGAAGAACCAGGTAGCAGACACAGTGCAACTCCAAACATGGACATAATCTGCACACAGCACCACAAGAAGAGACATCTGGAGAATGATGTGCTTTTTCTAACATCTATCCTACCGCTGTTACAGCCCCGCACAAAACTACGGAACTGCAAAGCAAACAAGCAGCCGGGATGGGACCGACTCCAAACCAAACCTCTGAGGAATTCACATTTGGGCCAGCGTGTAGCCAGAGTACGGTCCAGACTTGTTTCTTCTCCATGGGTGCCTGGCACCACTTGGGAAATCCTGGTTTGGTTTTAGTAAGTGGCACTCCGCCCATGCCTCATTGGGGTTGAAGACACAACCGCAAGAATTACACCCTATATGAATGTTTGTCACCCAGTGTCTACTATAAGAACCACTGTGCACCCACTTCACCATGACTGAGCAGGAATAGAACTGAGCAGTCATTCAAGTATTACTCTGGGCAGCCTATAATGACTACCTCCGGCTCTCTTTGGCTTTCTGTGGGAAGAGTGATGGCAAACACTAAGGTAAAAGTGCTGTTGCAGGAGGGTTTTTGTTTTCTGTTCCTGAAATTCACTTGGTTTTTTTTTCCCTCATGCAACAAAGTCAAAGAATGTGTGGTGCAGTTTGTAATCCAACATCTCAAAATAAAAGTATGCATACTAAACTAAGGATAAAATGATGGCCTAAATTGAAGATTGACACATTTGCAAGGCTTGAATTAAAAGGACTCAGAATAAATTACCGTGCCCACATTCATCTCAATGAAGGAATGTGTTAGCTGAGTGCAAGAGTGATGCTCAGAGTGATGCTCAGGGTGATGCTCAGGGTGATGCTCAGGGTGATGCTCAGGGTGATGCTCAGAGTGATGCTCAGGGTGATGCTCAGAGTGATGCTCAGGGTGATGCTCAGGGTGATGCTCAGGGTGATGCTCAGGGTGATGCTCAGAGTGATGCTCAGGGTGATGCTCAGGGTGATGCTCAGGGTGATGCTCAGGGTGATGCTCAGGGTGATGCTCAGGGTGATGCTCAGGGTGATGCTCAGGGTGATGCTCAGGGTGATGCTCAGAGTGATGCTCAGGGTGATGCTCAGGGTGATGCTCAGGGTGATGCTCAGAGTGATGCTCAGGGTGATGCTCAGGGTGATGCTCAGGGTGATGCTCAGGGTGATGCTCAGGGTGATGCTCAGAGTGATGCTCAGGGTGATGCTCAGGGTGATGCTCAGGGTGATGCTCAGGGTGATGCTCAGGGTGATGCTCAGAGTGATGCTCAGGGTGATGCTCAGGGTGATGCTCAGGGTGATGCTCAGGGTGATGCTCAGAGTGATGCTCAGGGTGATGCTCAGGGTGATGCTCAGGGTGATGCTCAGGGTGATGTTTTTGGACAACAATGGAGCTCTCTGGCACAGAGGAAGAAGATAAACCAGGTTTTGGATACAATGACAGTTTATAATTAGAAAGCCCGGACACTTAGAAGAATCAGCTTTGCAGTTGTGTTGCCTCGAGCATAATAAAGATCACTTCGACTGTTTGATCTTTGGAACTACATCAATCGTTGCTAATTGCTCCAGCTGCTAACGTTGGCATTGCTAATTTGCCATCACATGTGTTCTCCAAGTCTGACCTCTGACCCTTCACCTCCTGAGCAGACGCACTTACAGGTCTTGTCGAGATGGTAACTCATAATGTTTAAGGTTAGGCAACACACACATACACACACACAAAAGTGAAACAAGCAACAAACTTATTTTAATTTTCAGATGTCACAGTTTAGCTTTAAGAAGGCCCCGTGTACATTCAGAGAAATGTCACGCAATATGATGTAATCCATATTTGTTTATCTGAATTGCAGAAATAAAATCATAAACTTCTTACTACAAACACTAAGTGGAAGAGACGTGTACTCACTTTCTCTCCCGCTCACTTAACTCATCTCTCCATCCTGTACTTTGATGTGCGTCTCAGAGATTAGACCGAGCTCTGAAGCTCGACTCTTTGATTGGAGAAAATATTTACAGCACACACACACACACACACAACGCCCACACCAAAGATCGCTTTTGAAGGGGAAGCAAGAGGAAATCAAAGGGCTGTTTGCCACCAACAGATACAGGATGAAGGAGTGGGAGGCACTCGAGAGGAAGAGGAGGAGGAGGATGTGAGAGTCAGAATGTATTCAACATTTTGGTAAATCTGGTATCTTTACTGGCATAATGATGAGTATAAAGCCTTGTGGTTTCTCAGCACAGTGCTGGTGGGCTTTATTGTCCTCCACAATCTCATATGTCAAGTAAAATCACTTGATTTCTGTAAATGATTCAGCTGAACACCCACACGACTGACTCAATGCCTCCTGAATATGTTCAGCTGACTAAACGTTGTGATGTTGAAGAGTTGTTCACACAGTGGGTACAAGTTAAATTACAAACCCAAGGGCAAAAGCAGCTAAAAGAATAAAAGATCCTCTGTGTTCAGGTCAACAGCGGTCTGTCTCTAAATCTGCAATAAATGTTCAAAGAAAAATCTGTAGCCTGTTGTTTAGAGAAAAGATCCCAATAGAAATCTTTCCCAGAAGGTCTTGAGATGACATTTCACAATGTATTCTACGATGCAGATGGTGCATAAACAAAAACATAGTATTATAATAATATTAGAGACCATCTAGAGGGGGGCGTAAAGTGTCACTTCCTACCTCTCCTACTTCCGGCGCCATTGCTCAGATCACACCCATCTTCTAACTCGCCCTTCATTTTGATTTCAACTACACACAAGTTGCATCTTGCATCGTTGTGATGCTAACGAATTTGCAAAATCTGTCCACAGACATACAGCAGTATAAACACCTGGCAAAGTGCTGTAGTAGTTACTACGTGTCTGCAGGAGCACATCTTGCCACAATGGCACACAGACTCACAAGGTGAAATCAACACCAGCGTTGCTGTCATTAGGATCATGGCAATAACAATTGTAGATAAACCAAGATGTCGCAAAATGTTTGCAGCAATGCTAGCGGCTGTGAGGCTGTACAGTGGTTCTTTAAGCTAAAAGCAAACGCCACCATGTTAACATAGTCTTAGACTTAGTGAGTCTGAGAGCAGAAGCCGTGCTGGCCTAGTGTATCCGGTAGCTTCTTCCCGACCTGGTTGGGATCCACCTGGGAGTTGGGTAGAGCGTCGCCTGTTGTAGGCCATGTTCAGCCGAACACACCACTCTTTGCAGGGCCTTGTTGTCCTGTTTCATACGGTTTCTGTATGTAGCTCTCTAATATGCAGGAGTAGAGATTCCTCAGTATGATTAACATGCTCACTATGACAACGCTAACATACCGATATTTACAGGTATAATGTTTACCATGTTCACCCTCTCAGTTTAGCATGTTAGCATGTTTACTGATTAGCACTAAACGCACAGCACAGCTGATGGGAACGTCATTAGTTTAGCTGGTCTTCAAGTAGATGGCGCTAGATGAAAAGTCTAGTGATCACTATCCTGAATGGCATGAGGATGTACTCATTCTTATGGTAATCCATCCAATAGTTTTAGACTGTTGCTAGAGCAATGCCAAAGAATTAACATTAGGAGGCAAGAGAAGCTTGATTTCATTATTAAAGAATAAATCTAGTTTGGAATCATCCAAATGATGTTATGGATTAAATGTGTAACTGTAAATGATTACAGTCAAATAGAACCTTTATTACAACATAATCTCTCTCAAACGTCTCCGCACTTCTGACATGAGGGAAGTAGCAGTATCGGATTTAATAATGTGTCACTGCTGTTTATGTCTCTATGTCTGCAAGAGAATGTGGCGTGAGACAGTACATCATTACAGAAAGAGAGGTGCAGACAGACAGATAAGTTGTCCTGAGTTTTTCCACAGCTACATCAGCAGAGCTCCTTCAGTGTTCTGTCTGCTGACTGTGCTGAGTGGGTGCAGCTGCGAGAGTCGGACTCGCAGCAGCTCTTCTCCCGAGCCAACACTCCCGACCCACAACTGGTCAGCGTGGGATCGGCTTGAGTTTGAGTGGATTTAGGAATGTCTACATTCTCTTTATGTTCAGTCTCTTCTTTATTGTAAAGTTTTACAATCAAATGTGAGTGTTTTAACTCTCATCAGGGTCATTTAAATCTCTCAGCAAGTGCTGACTAGTTGTTTCCCATACAGCAGTTCACTCACAAGTGGAAGCAACAAACGGGCAGTGAGTTAATAAGTCAACAAGATGCATGTGGTGCAAATCAGATCTGAATCAGAAATCCTTTATTAGTCCCACGACGGGGAAAATTACCTCGTTACAGCAAAATAACAAGAAAGTAAAGTGGCCAGTACACAATAACTTATGTATCTCAAAAAGACAACTTTTACTTGCACCGTGGTTCTTGTAGGTCCAACATTTCTGTCTTTATTATTAATTATCACGATTAAATTCTACAAATGAAAGACTTTTGTATAATTTTGACATGTTGTGGAGAGGCCTGGGATGCTTTGTTTTTACTAAATGAAACATAAGGTTTAGTTTAGTCCCTAAATACCATCACACCAAATGGCTTTTACAGATGTTAATGATTTTTCATGAATGTTTACAGTAAATCTTAGGACGCATCATACAAATTAAGTATTTAGCTTAATCCGGATGATCACTTGTGACATCTTTCTCTGTGTGCCTGACCTAGTTTTTGGTTATTGCACCAGATGTGCATTGATGATTAATTAACTCAATGCCTTTGTTTTATTGTTGCTCCCTGTGTGTGGTCTGACAGTCCACCGACTGAAGGCCTTCGCTGCACGTTCGTGTGCATTAAATAAATGTAGTCTTTTCAGTTGCCTCTGTCATTTTTGAAGTGCAGGTACGTCTGGATTACACCGAAAACGCAAGCAGATTGAAGAAAATTTCAAAAATACAGTAGCTCCTTCCATAAATGTGTGAGTCTTAACGATGCCTGTTAAATATCATTCCTGTATGAACAGCGTCGGTCCATAAACACACATTTAAAACACACGCGCCTCCTTGTTCGCCGTGTGGCGGGCAGTTCTCTGGCGTTGACAGGGGAGACAAGGGCTCCCATTGACAGCGTCGCCCTCCTCCCTGTAGGACCAGATGTTCAGAGTTAGCGGGCAGTTTGAAAATGTCGCGCCATTTTGGATTACCCACTTCGCTCCTGACCCGACGACTTGACGAGACGAAGGAAGATGGAAGGAGAAGAAGGACTTCAGTCGGACGTACGTTTGCTCAATATGAAGAGTAATAAGTATAACCACTTTGAAAAGACAAATAAACATGTGAGCAAACTTACACTTCTTACTCCCTAATGCCCCAACACCAGCTGGCCCGGATCTTCTCAGCCTCAGAGATTTATGCAAAGCATTTCTCAACACTGAAGCCATGTGAAGGCAAAATATGCAAGGACTGGACGGACCATCACAGCCCTTCTGCATCATCAAACGCTAACACACTGAAGACTGATTTCACAATGTGTGAATGTCCCAGGATGTCGTCCGGAGAGAGACAAGAAACAGAGGTGTTTCATTCTCTCACAGAAACAGGACAAGGTCACGAGGAGACAGGGAGCAGCTGTAAACGATCTTCTGCTACACACTGATGGGTTTCAGATGATTATGAGTAAGAGGGGGTTATGCCCCGAGTCTGCATGAGGCTTTAGTAATAATACCATCTGGTAAGTGTCGTACACACATTATATATCAGGCTGTTGATTAAAAAAGAGTAAATAAAACAAGAAACAGCCTCCTAGTTGGAATTCCAAGTCAGAGATATCAGGAACAGGACAGCTATCTCTCAAAGAACTACAGAAGAATCAACACGCTGGAGGCAGAATGGCTGCAAATGTGAGAGAAAAAATCAGTTTCATCTCAATATAATCAAATATTAAAACAAATGCAATCAATGCAGTGAAGTTAAAGTTGGCTATTTTGGCAAATACACTCATTTGCTTTCAAGTGACTGAGGAGATTGATACTACTCTAGCGAAGGAAATAAGTATATGTCCCAAAATGTTGAGCTAATTAAGAAATGTAATTAAGTCAAACTTCACTATTGCAGGTGAAGTTATTATTGAGGTGTATGAAATGCTATCCACTCAAACAGTTTTTGCATCATATTGTTTCTGTGTGCTCAGTTCATCACAGTAAAGTCATTATTATCTGTATTACATCGGAACAGTTCTCTGATGGCATTGCTTTGAGGGCGCACCATGTGTGAAGCGCCACAACAAAGTCCTTCTCCTGCTGGCACCAGTTTAACAACCACATTGAAAGTCGCTGTCTGTTATTGGATTAGCCGGTACTCTTTAGTGTGGTGGGAATATGAGGACTGGAGGTTTTGTTACCTCGTTTAATTTACTGCATCGTGTTAACTGATCTTCATCGCTGTAACGGAACACGAGCACTGATTTCAAAGTCACACAGCATTAGCGGAAGATCACATGGCGGCGCGTCACTGCAATCAACTGAAGTGCAAAGCGAACGAGGATAAAACGAGGATATCTGGACACGTCACACGACTGACATGCGTTTGTGGTCACCGCTAATTGGTTGATGCTGTAATTGCATTTGTCATTTTCAGATCTTCTCTTTTATCATCTGTTTAACACTCGAGGAGCAAGACTAAAGACAGCAACTTAAAATAAGGAGAGAAAGACTTTTAGCAGATGTTTTCCCTCCCTGCTGCTCATATGGAGCCCGTGTGCACATTCTGTATGGAGACCTGTTCAGTGGTCGTGACAGCCGGCCAAAAAAAACGAACGAAGTTCAGCATGTCTGTGTGCACAAATCATAATGCTGCTAATCTCATTTTCTCTTCTCCTTTATGGGTCTTAAAAGGTTGAGACAAATGGAAACGCTTGTTCAGTGTTCCGCCTCTTCAAACACGATAAACTATACTGGATATTACTTTTAGAAATGTAGGTTTTGGTCACAGTAGTATCGAGAGATAAGTGATCAATCTTGACAATCACTGTTCAGATTGACATTACATGTATTCTTCATATTCACTGCTCCCCTGGGATACATAATGATAAAGTTTTAGATCACTCTCTCCAGCACTACTCGCAGGCCAACATGTTGCCTTTGCACATACAGTACGACATCTCATAATCTAGGGATAATGTCGTGACATGTACTTAGCAAAATGAAGCTCTCTAGGCGTTGAACTATTTGTATTATAACGATGTAAGGCTCTACAAATTGCACTCTCATTTTGCAGAGTTTGATGTTCATTGCAACCTAGAAGGGCTTCTGAATTTATTTATTTTTGTAAGCATTGCTCTTGCCTTTGCTTATTTCCTTGATTGAGACGTTAAGAGGAGCATGCGCAGTAGAGATTGGACACGGCCAGACACTGTATGATCATTATCCAGTGTAAGCATGACCAGAAGTAGATCCTCAGCAGCCATGAGAACATTAGATCTCTTACTGAATGTTGGAAAAAGTCACATGTTTTGTCTTTCGCTCAAATACAGCATGCATTTGGTTTTGTGTGTTTGCTGGAATGTATGGTCGGGGGGGGGGGGCAATAAAGCCTCGGCCTGCTGGACACAGCTGGAGACACATTCACACGCTCCGACAGACATGAACACACAGAGTAATAAGTACAAAGCAGAAGCAGCTGTGCACTAATGGCAATTATTTCAAATACACTTTTAACAGTTAAATACACTGCTACCAGTAAAGTACACACACACACACACACACACACACAAAGCTATGACAATAATGCTGCGTACACACATCTGGAAATGTGGATCCATGTTTATCCTTTGTCATCCATGTCCAACTGGATAAAGCCTGCTCTTTTCTACAGAAACTGAATACGCAATGCTCTCCAAGGTAATTAAGCGAGAGCATCGCAGATGTCTGACGTCGTCTTTATTGAACAATCGTTTGTTTGAGACGCACATGAATCCAGGTTGGACCTACTCGGGGCCAGCTGGTTGTGGTTAAAGGGGACAAAGCATCTGTGCGACTTCTCCGCCCAGCTTGACATGTTGGGAGAGGATTGTAACGATCCAGAGAGGAGAGACCCACTTGAGAGAAGCGCCGTTGTGAGGAGGATCTCAGAAGGGTGGGAACGGTTACACAACACTGTTATTCTTCTGCAGAGAGTCAGCAACCTTTGGTAACTACTTATTGAGTGAAACTGATCTATAACGAGAAGGTCAAAGGTCTGATCTAACTTGTCCTTCGATGCCACAGTGATTGTGGGTTAAAGATCTAATTC
This sequence comes from Cottoperca gobio, assembly GCF_900634415.1. Classification (NCBI taxonomy): domain Eukaryota; kingdom Metazoa; phylum Chordata; class Actinopteri; order Perciformes; family Bovichtidae; genus Cottoperca; species Cottoperca gobio. The sequence continues at coordinate 5,056,098 of NC_041370.1, read as the reverse complement.
CCTTCCGTAGGAGCCACTTTCCTGCTCTACAGTCTTAGTGGAGTCACAGTATACATCACGCCATCATCACAGATTTAAGCCTATAGGTCTGTAAAGCTTGCCTATGATGAGATTAACATGTGTATATTTTTTGGCAGGCATGACATGATTTCTGAAGGAATTGATGCCCTGCTCAAGATTGTGTGTGTGTGTGTGTGCAATCAAAGGCCTGCGGTGAGGTGGGGGTCCCACAGTGCCGTCAGAGTCAGCAGGAGATTTCCTGTGTGAGCACCTCTACCTCGGTTTTGGTCCATAACCCAACTCGCGGTATAAACGCACAGAGACTCGATTATTCTCCATCCTGTTCATTCTTCACGCTCGTCTCACCCTCAGAGGCCGGAGACCACATTGTGTAAAAGCACATACAGATGGCTGCTGCTGTGAAACTCAATATGTTCTGTAGATTGTATTCTGCACATATGGTAGAGAAATATGTGGAAACCATCAAAGAAGAACATTCAGTTTAACGTCCTACAAGTGCCAATATTTATTATACTGGAGCTCCGGCTGGCTTTGGTTTCATTCTTTAAGAAAGTGCTCCACCTACTGGCGGTAAAAGGAAGTGTCAGAACACAAAGACTTGACAAAGATGAATGTTTCCATATCAAATGTTTATTGCTGACATGCATGTAGAGATCTGATGAAGTAGAAAAATATGTTTTTTTTTTTATACAAACGTGTTTTTCATCTGTACAATTACGCAGTTTTCTGTATCTAGATGCCCATGTCCAACCAAGCAGCTTACAACACATTATCCCATTGGGTTTAAACTACACCACATTTCATAATCCTACACCAAGTTTCCAGTTGAAACAGCCAGCAATAAATTGGTTATATACTGAAAACGTAGGACGTTCGAAGCGGGGTGAAAATCATCATAAAAACTCAAATTTTGAAAATTTAGCAACACAATTTGACTACTCATCCAATTAAGGGCTAGATCTGTCTCGCTTTGCAGTTTCCCGTAGGACTCAAAGGAGTAAATCATCTTCAAATTGTCGATCGGTTGCTCTGTCACACCTTGCAAGTTTAACATCATGCAACAGTCACATGTTTTACACAGAGTTGAACCTTACACTATGTCCATGCTTTTCAGTCCATCAATACAACTCTGTAAAACAAACATTGAATGTGGTACAATCCACTAGCTAGAAGGTGAAACACTTCTTGATTTGGGGGGAGGGTGGGGGGGGGGGACAAAATAACATTTACACCAAGGGTCTATTGAACCTGTAGGTACTAATCTGTAATTGGACATCATGGAAGATGGCGCGAGACATTTTCCACACACAGATCCTTTAATGTCAGTATTCAGCAATGGCTACGGTGTTCATGAAATACCCTTTTCTGATGAACAACCTAGACTACTACAATACTGCTGTATACCCATGGAATTCACATTGAGGTGGGAGAAAGCAGACCGCTCTCTTTACATATAATTTTAGCCTCTGGATGTGGTGGTTGACGGCCAACGTGGCCTATAATGCACGTCAATAGGCATGTGTCGAGTTGGTATCTCACTGGGTGGAACTACACACACACACACACACACACACACACACACACACACACACACACACACACACACACACAATATGACTGGCGCAGTCATGATGGTACATATTTACATACTGACCAAAGAGAGAAGCTTTGTGTGGGGATTTTTGGGTAAATGATAAAAGAAAAAAGGAAAACACAAAACCCCTCCCGTACAACATTACGATAATGTGAGTGTATCATTTTGTTTTCTGTAAAAAATATAACTATGAAAAGTCAGTCTCGTTATTAGTGTAGCTTAAATCGACCACGTTTGTGGTAAAATGGCAAGAAAATTATTTAGGAATCCAAAAATAAGGAAAAACAAAAACACAAAAAACTGATGCTACTCGTTCATGAATGTGGCTGAGAAGGATTGAAAACTACAAATTTAATGTTGGAGTTGAAAACACTCCTTGAAGCTGAGAGCAAAGGGTTTCAGGGCCTGTGTCACCGGCATACGCTGTGCCTAGTCTGTGATACAAGCACCAGTAGTTTAGGGGGAGGGGGGGGGGGGGGGGGGTCATCACAAGTGAATAAATAAATCAACATGAAATTATAAAGAAAAAAGAAGAAGTAAAGACATTTGAAAATATTCCAGAGCCTATGTTCATGCAATCAGTTTGATATAAATAGGAAGAAGTGTAGCCTAAAGCAGGTACCAATACGCAAAGGCAAGTTGCAGTGTACAGATGCCTAACAGTCACTGGCTAGTAGCTTTGCCATGGTTTGAAGAAACTCTTTGATAAAAAGACAAGAATGCATCAATAGCTAGACCCAGCAACTACAACGTAAAATCTACGAGTCTGTATTTTCATTTGTCTATGAAATATTACAGTATCAATTACCGGCCAGCAGCTGGGCTCTCAGCTGGTGAGATAATACGAGCACGTACAAGATGAGCTGGAAAGAGGGCTTGAGAATGGCAATAGATTATCCCGATTGAAGGACAGCATTCATGGCAATCGCCAACACATTCAGTCAAGCCCCATCTCAGCAAAGCCTGCACTGGTTTTCACAGTGTCTGCCACTGAGGCAGGCCAGATCACAGAACACAACGATAGGAGGATAGCTTAAAAGGGTCTGTGGCTGTCAGAGGTCAACAGCTCCACTGACTCTGCCTGGCCCAAAGCACACTGACACAGACACACACACACGCACACACACACACACACACACACACACACACGCATGGATACTGCAGACTTATTAAAGCGTAGAATGGCGGTTCACATTCAGAACACGTGTCCCATGATCCGTCTTGACAAAGAGAAACAGGGAAGTCTGAATACCTGGAAGCCATTTGATTCTGAATGAGGCTGTGGGTACCAGTTTCCTTGGCTAAGAGTAATTTTTAAGACATGATTTTTGGCAATAGAAACATGACAGTGCCTGATCTCCACTAGAATGGCACTGAGGAAGTGTTACCATCAATATGCCTTGGCAGGGAGGATCCAACAGTGTTTCCCATTCAGTTCTTGGCATTGTGACTTCCAGGTAACTCACACTAGCTGCCTAGATGCTAAAAATAGATTTCCACAGGGATGAGCAAAAGCAGCAGACAATGCATTCTGCGAATATCAAAGGATGCATGTGCACATACTTTGATATTCAGTATCTTCAATCCAAAAGGTAGGGGTGAAATGCTACTTATTAAGGTAAATATGATTTAAAAAAAAAAAGCTTATTCAGATTTCTTTTGAAACCTCTGAAAAGGTTTCAAAGCATTATCACTCGGACAGAAAACATTAATGCTTCGTGTCACTGGTGGCATCAAGACTCCATTGTTACAATCCCTGGTCTCAGAACAGTGAGCATGGTTTACCAACAGAGAAGAGAGACAGAGAGGTAGATTGATTTGAAGTCAGAGTTACAGACGGGACCGGTCTGGATCACTTTCGGTACAGGAAAAAGGTAGAGGAAGAGGGAGGAGTAAGAGGGCGAGGGTGGACTGGAGGTATAGAGAAGTGACATCTGTGATCAGGGGATCTGACTTGAGGCAACACCATTAACCACTAGGAAGAGAGGGGGCTGCTACATGATTCTGTATTGCTCAGGGGATCCAGAGTTGATGGGGGAAGGGTTACAGAAGGGAGATCTCAAAAAAGGGAGATGGAATATGGGGTTAGTCGTCTCTTCAGCTCTCCAGGCAGAGCCTTGTGTAAGCCCCATGTGGGAGTGCACCATCAGGTTAGATGCACAGTGAGATCTGACTGTTGGTGACCTGAGGGCAAGGAACCTTTGGTTCAGATCTTCCTCCGGGGCTTTCCATGTTTCACTGGAAGATCCAGACATGAGGAGTGAATGTTTAAATGAGCTAGTTTGTTCTGGTGCAATCCTCACACCTGCTCCACCTAGCTTGCCCAAAAGCCCATGTACGAATGGGGCCGTGTGCACCCTGGTTCAGGCTGGGCCTCCAGTATGCGAGGTCAGTTTTGGGTCTTGTCCTCCTCAGTCCTCTCTGGACTCCACAGGTCTCTGTACTCCCCGGGGAGCTCAGGGAGGCTGCCATGGGTGGTTGGGGACTACTTCCGGAGGAAACGTTGTGCCAGGATGGCGGCATCTAGCGGGCTGACAGGCTGCGCGTCGTGGCCCAGACGCCTTACAGGTGGGATGCTGCCAAACGGGCGCTTGGTGAGAAAGCTCTTGGCCTCATGGATAGTGTTCTTCTCTTCCGCCAACAGCAGCTGCTGGCGCATGTAGTTCTCAAACTCGTACTGTGAAGACTCTTCTATCACCTTAGCCTGAGGGAAGAAAATGTTTTTCTGTTCAATGTGCTGCAACATCTGAGCAAACAAAAGAAGTCAATGTAAATATGAGGCAAAACCACAGAAAGAAATAATTGCATCTAAGTAATGCTCCATCTTAGGTAGCTGTATTTTAGTTTATTATCAAAACAGCTTCATATTCAGATCTATGACATCATGTTTCTCATTTAATGTACCTCTTGCATATGTTCTGGGTGATTGACCTGATCGTCAATATCCGGCACCACCTGCAGAGGGCCACTTAACAATGAAACAGACTGCCTGTGGAAAACACAACAAAAGACGATGATTAATAACAGTGAGCTCGTCTGTTTGAAACGATCCATGTTGAATCACTGTATGGCTATCAGCAGGACACTCGTATGTGCAGACAATTGAAGTGCCTGCAAAATCAAATCACAAATGTCAAGCCAACCAGTGGAAATCTTTAAAAACTCACGTGAGCTAGTAGTAGACACATTCATTACAATTGTTTCTCAGCTCTTCCACAATAAATCATGACTTGACAAGCAACACATGTGATGCAATGCTTCAAACACCCAGCAGGGGGAGCAATTACCATGAGGCAATGATACCACTGAGCGCCTCCAGCACCTCTCCTGCAGTAAGCCTCTGCTGAGGGTCCAACACCAGCAGCTTTCGGATCAGGCACACCGTGTTCTCCGACACGCGACCGTCCCTGTGAGGAGGTACAAAAAAATGTTTTTTTTTAATTAAAATGTGTCTATAAGCCACAAAACTACTAAAATATCATACTGCCATTTCTTCAGGTCCAAACTAAATATGAGAATGTGCAAATGTTCTGCATTAAAAAGAAAAATGGTGTACACAAAACTATTTTGTAAAAAATAAAATAAAAATACATACAATTATTCATGTTTTTAATACTGTGGGTGTTCGATTCCATTGCTTTGAATAAATCTCCACTCTCCTACTCACTCTGGGATGGAGTACTCTGCAGCCTTGATCTTGCGGAAGAGCTCTTGAGGTATGCTGTCATAGAAGGGGAACTGGCCATACAGCATGGTGAACAGGACCACGCCAAGAGCCCACATGTCACTGGGTTTACCACGGTACGGCCGACCTGGAGACGGGTAGGAGAGGGGATCTGGATCATTGTTTGACATCAACAAATATGCCATTTGAAATGGAGACACCAAAGTGCTTTCCTGCTATACTCCAAAATCAAATAAGCCAGAGACTGAAATCAACATTTGTTTGTTGACAGTTTTTGCCCTGTGGGACACGGGGGCGATCGACCTCTTTATACAAGTTCAATTCCAGTCAAGTCACCAGGTCTAATGATTAACGAGATGAGCAAACAAAAACACAAGCTATGACTCCACGTCCTGAATATTTCTTTGAAATTTCCAGCCAACTGCAGACTTTTAAAATGGGAGCTGCAAACTGTTTCTATAAAAATCACCCCTGAGCCATTAAATCAGCTACGGATCAACTACGAAGAAGCTGGTGAGGGTGGAGCATCATGGCTGTGCATGACCATAGGCAGTGTTGTTACAGCCAGGCAGTAGCAACAGCAGCAGGCAATTATGTTAAAGCCACACACACACACACACACACACACACACACACACACACACACACACACAGGAGGGGAAGGGGGTAGAAGGGAGTAGTTTCCCTCCAGTGAGTCATCTTTGCGTGAGTCACTGAAGCTCTGTTTAATTGTGTGCCTGTCACGTTATGCTGATATACACACGCCCGGGTTCTATCTACAGTTTTTTTGAAATCGTTGGGAGCTGAACAATTCTGCTTGAAATTATTCTTTTCAAATCTCGTACACTGTCCAGGACGATGTTCTGGGAATCAATGTTTAAAATGGATGGCTTTGGCGTCTCCCATGGCAGAGCACGCTCAAGCATCAAGCTGATGCGTGGCGCTCAGGCCTGCACATTTACTGTGACAAATGAGCAAAGTGAAGCTAAAGCGAAAACAATGGATTTCTGCCTTTCTTTTTTTTTTTTTTTCAGACAAAGAAAATGTTTCACACAAAAAAGGAGGAAAGCAGCTTCCTATGCAGACACATGCCATGAGAAAATGCAACATCACCGTGATTACACAAACAATGAAGATTATTCCTAGCTTTTGCTAGTCGGAGATTGCCACATAACCCCTTTCTTGTTGCCTAATAACCGGAAAATCAAAACACAAGACTGACTGCTTAACGTTACACAAGGCTCTTTAAAAAAAAAAGAATCCCAGGATCCCATCTGGACCCAGACTGGTCGCGCTTCTAACCAGAACCGGGTCTGGCATTATGTATATGTAAATACATTAACCAATTGTTTTTCACGTGCAGTTAAATACACGTCACATCTCAAAGTGGACCTATGCACACATAAGTCGCTGCAAAATCAGGTGTGACGGTTGGATTGTCGGTTTTTGAAAGTGACAAAAACTGTGATGCCGACTCCCCGTGACCAACGGGAGCATTCTAACACTTTTCCGACCGTCTGAAAAGCACCTTGTTTGATATACATATAAAAGAAGAAGATGCACGCCTCAACAAATCTGTTTTTTCACTCACCACTTAATACATCGGGGCTGATGTAGGCCGGACTTCCTCTCTGGTCTTTCAGCAGGTCGTCCTCGCTCACCAGGTGCTTTCCCAGGCAGAAGTTGGTGATGGTGATTCGGTGAGTTCTGTAAACACACACAAACAAGCCTGATCAATATCTTTTATGCTTCAGATTTTAAAAAAATAAATAGGGAATCAATTTTTAATTAACTTGATCAAACCAAACAGTCTTACTCATGACAAATCTAAGTTTAGAATGTGAAAACACTGCACACTCATAGCTCAGAGTATAAAGAGAACAGGCTGACAGACAGGGAGAACTTGCTGACCAGCATCTACTACGTTCCCACAATTTCCTCATAAAACATTCTTGTTATCTGTTGCACTATTACTCTGTAGCAACAGTTACATTCGTTTGAACATGAAACTTTATTCCTGAGAAGTATGCGTCATGTTCTTATGTCGTCGCCGTGTTCGTGGACCTTCCTGTCCAGACACACGGGCACTTTAAAGTCTGGGAAGACCCGCGGATGTTACCAGCGAAGTTTGATTCATTTGGTTTCAGTAGAAACAACGTGGCACAATAGAAATAATCCTGAGTCTTTAAGGTCAATTTAGTTTGCTTGTGCAGGGAAAGCTAACAGTATTACAGCCGCGGGAACACACACTGTTCTATGTCACTGCGTTCGTTCAGCAGAGAAAGAGAAAATAAAAAGCTGCACTTTGACAAACATATGAGTCAACGTGTGGCTTGAGATAATTGTCTCGATGACTAAGCCTGCATGGTGATGGGTTGCCAAACAAGTATATAAAGCTCACGAAGATTTTAAATATGTACACAAATGCGCAACTTCAAGTGCACCCACACAATCACTCCCATGGTGAACATGCACACAAGGAAATGCACTCAAAAAGCACGAGCGGACACACAATCAAAAATCAGCCACGGACTAGAGCCTGGGTCCTCTCTGGATCACGCTCCTCACCCACATCCGCTTTCTAAAAAGCCTGAGGTCAACAGCTTCCCCTATTCTCTCTCACTTTCACACCCTGCTCACACACACACACACACACACACACACACACACACACACACACACACTACAGCGTCTGGAGCCAAACACTCAATTTTCAACCAAGGGCTCTGATCTCCATCGTCGCTAAGACCATTTGGTTCACATCATTTCCAGCTACTTATGTCATCCAACCATTCAGCAGCTTTTGTGATCCAAGTCTCTATAACCATACAGTGGCCTTGTGATCTGCACATTGGTGAGCCAGCACAGAGTGCAATGCTTCAAGGACCCTCGACATAAAAGCTTCCTTCATAAGAGTCTGTTCCTTTTGTCTGTGTGCATCACGACCCAGGCTTCTATTCTTGCACCGGAGATTGGGTAAATTAAATTGCATGTTTGCCTCATGAGGCAAGGGTCCCAGAGGACTGAAGAGAGACCACACCATCTCTGCTTCCTGGTCATGTGACCCCGGAGTAGTCAGGAAACCAGAAACCTAAAACAGCCCCCATGATTTCTCCTCCCTTCCCGCAACATTTAGCTGAAAATACACCAGCTGACGAGAAAAGGAGGTTAAACCCAGGGCAACTTCAAAAGATCATTTTCTCAGAACCACGATTTTGATCGTTATACTAGTAGCCAAACTTACAGTCGCAATTATTTTATATTCTCGTTTCTAAGTTTGGGCGTTATTGAATTGCGGCTACTGCTTGTAAAATATAATTGCATATTTCAAAAACAGCAATGCAATATAAAAAAACTATTCAATGGTAATTGCAGAAATAATTATTTTGTGACAGTCAGAAGGGGAAATCCATCCCTAAGACAATACAGCAAATATCGTGATGCAACTAACAAATACAAATGCAACAGTAAGAGACACCTTGCTGTGGTGCATCTCCGTCCATTGAAGTCAATACAGCTCTGACATACAACAACCCTGCAGATTAATTCATGACATCCTGCTTTCATAACAGCTGGCTCTGCAAGAGGAAATCACATCATTCTTGCACAAACCGCTGCACTTGATGAGGTCATCGGTGCATTTCCCAGAGTGACGACAAGCAGCGCAAGAGGAGAGGGGATTTTGGGATCGGTCTACATCAAAAATTGACCGTGTCCTTCCCATACTGACTGTACATGCATACACGTGTAGGGTAGAGTGACGGAGGGAAAAGGCAAGCAAGCAAAGTATAATGCATAAAGGATAAGAGGAAGGGGGAAAGGAAAACAAAGGGATATGACAATGGGCATAACAAAGACAGACAATAAAAGCAGGAAAGAGATTGCGATGTAAAAGAATAGAGAAAAAGAAGATTAGAGGGTAAATAAATTATGACCGTGTGTGTGTGTGTGTGTGTGTGTGTGTGTGTGTGTGTGTGTGTGTGTGTGTGTGTGTGTGTGTGTGTGTGGTGCATTGTGGTGTGAGTCAGCTCCGAGCTATTGGGCCTTTGGCAGGCCTTTCCTTTGTCTCCAGCTGGGACGGAGTGTTCCGCTCGTCTGCTCCTCTCCTCGCCACCCTCCCCTGGCCAAAACACTCTCCTGTTTCATCACCACCACCACCACTACCACTACTACTGCTGCTGCTGCTGCTGCTGCTGCTGCTGCTGCTGCTGGGGGGGAGGGGGTGCATGTGGTAAAAAGATGAGCCGGGAACGTGACATCTTAATGCACATACTCACACTTGCAGATCGTGCATGAGAAGTGTGAGACAACTCCACGATTACGCTCGTGCGAGTGATGCAAGCATGCTCAATGTTTGGATGCGAAGGTGTTTGTAGCAAGCGTGTGCGTCAGTGTTAGTCTTGTCCTTCCAAATAAAAGGCCAACTTTGTGAGATGATCATCATTCGCCAAGAATGTGCGTGCAGACCTCTACTGTTTGGAGGCAACCTTCCATAGGTGCAATGCAAAATCCAGCTGAATCGTCTAAACTTGGACAAATTCATATAAATTAAAAAAAAAGCAAGTAGCAGCTAAAATAGCAGAAGTCACACAATACACGCAACATATCTCTCATACACTCTGTACGTATGGTGTTTGGAGAGGGTTTTACAGATGAGTAGTTTTCCATTCTGCAGGGTGTATCTGAACTGCAGCACTCTGTGACCTAAGGTGCACTCGCCAGGGTCCTGTGTGCTGTGCAGCATTGCTCACTCTCTCACAGAGAACAAAGCAGTGGCATATTCTTTGCTCCGTTTTGCACCAGAGTCCAGTTCACCCTGTGCTTTACAAAAATCCAACCATGGGGAATGAATCATGAGCCTTTACTCAACACACAGACACGGACCCAGACTCCGGCACAAGAGAGCAAGGCTTTCGGTTCCTATAACTGATCCTACTCTTAGTCTGAGAATGTGACCCCTGCTTGGGTTTAAAGCCAAATGCACACTGAATACAGGCTGCTGGGGCCGGCTGAGGCCTCTCACACATGTGAGCTGAGACGGAATGACTTACTGGCAGGCTAAAATGACTGACCCGGTATAATTGGAGAAGTTATTGGCCAAATAACTGATCGGCAATACCCGAGTGAGTTTCAGCTTACCGTTTGTTCAGCACCATGTTTCCCAGCTTGAGGTCTCTGTGCACGATGTTTTTCTGCATTCAGGAAAGAAAGAAAATGTTTGGTTAGGTTGTGCTTAGTGAATCATTGGTATCAAAACAATCAGTTTGTTTTTGAGAGTGACACACGGGCATGGGAGCTGAGTAGTCAGAAAGGATGTGCAACTAGCTAACAATAACAAAGCAATTTCCTCTACATTACAGTATCCAGGCTCTCTTCATAGATGACAATGGAATTTCTTTTATGCACACCGTTGGGCAGTATGAAGACCTTTTCTTGGAGTAGTCCACCAAATGTCATCGTAGACTCACCTTATGAAGGGCTTCCACCACACGCACCACATCGTAGAAGATGACGATGGCCTCGCGCTCGCTCAGCCGCTTCTCCTTTATAACGTAATGCTGGAGGTTTATTAGATCGGCTGTCTTGTCGCTGAAGTCGTGAGCACACAGGCAGTCGAGCACGAGGCAAATCCGCTTCTTCATCTTGCGCACTTTGTTCGCCTCCATGTCCTCCACTATTTCGTAGGCTCGATCCTGGGGAACGACAACCGAGAGAAGTGTGAGCAGCAATCTGCAGAATAGGCCTCACTTTGTAACTGGACAGAGTTGTTGATGCGTGTTAGAGGCACTTTCCAACAGCGTCCAATCAATTTAAGTTGAGGCATCTATGAATGCATCAAACTGAATGGATTCCGGTACCATGCCGGCTGATCAAGCTGATTCATTCAGCTTAGAAAGGCATAGATTCAAGCAGGGTAAAGGCCATCAATCACAAGCCTGCATGTAGCCGATGAATAAGACACATCCACCCCTCCACACCGGGTGGTGGAGGACGAATAACAAAAGGTCATTCCTCTTCTTCCAACTCAAGTCGTCTTAGCAGAGTCACCACTTCTTATTGATTTCTGTATTAGGTTGTCAGTTTTTAGTTTTATTTTGCAGTCAGCACCTCCGAAAGCGTACACTATTAACTGGTTCTCTCACAGTGGAGATGCACTATAATAATCCAATCAATATTGCAGGCCTAAATGAATCAGAGTGCACGGCTCAATGCTGCTATTCTGAGAACACCGGCAGAGTGGAAAAGACAGGATGTGAAAGAGAGAGAGAGAGAGAGAGAGAGAGAGAGAGAGAGAGAGAGAGAGAGAGAGAGAGAGAGAGAGAGAGAGAGAGAGAGAGAGAGAGAGAGAGAGAGAGAGAGAGAGAGAGAGAGAGAGAGAGAGAGAGAGAGAGAGAGAGAGAGAGAGAGAGAGAGAGAGAGAGAGCGGATGGAATAATAACAAAGTTAGAGGAGGAGTCAGACGGGAAGACAGGTGAGGGAGGGGAGGGTCATTGTGAATGGATGGGGCTGTGAATAGAGAATAACCTCAGAGAAATCTGGCTTTTAAATGGTGCTCTCACTTCTCTCTTGAAACAACCCTGATAAGGAAAATACAAGCTGGACTAATGCTCACCTCTGCCATTACTGGGCTGATAAGAGCATGCTGTTGCTTGTACTTACACGGTGACGCCATATTCTGAGCCGAATAAAAAGTTACTGACACTACTCCTTGGGAATGTTGCCGTATTTATCATGTTCAAATTCTGCAGAATACTCGCCCACACAATGCTGGGGGAATAAAACAAACTAAGACACTTTTCTTTGTCTATGCTATCATTTTTAATTGATGATGCACCCGTTAACAGAGATCTAATCTTAATTCCCAAATGTGTGCAGGCATCAGTCTACCTGGAAGAGGCCGTGGTGGTGGACTACCCCATCCTGGTTGTGCAGCAGAGAAAGGAGAGAGTACTCTGTGTGCAGCAGCATCTTCCCCTGCCGCTCCTCCTGAGTCTCCCCTGCAGAGTCCACTCGCTCCTCCAGCGTAAGGATCTGCCGTAACCACACACGACAATGGAGCAAACATTAGAGGTCACATGACAAGAGCTCATACAGGATCAGACAGCGGAAAGGGAGATTGAACCAGTTAGTATGAAGCTAATCTTGTGTCCTGACCTCTTTAAATGTTTGAAGACATGACACTTCTTAAATGCTAAGCACTTAACAAGAAGTTACAATCTGTGCAGTGGAGATCGTATATAAAAGGTCTGTAGCTTTAAAACAGCGGCTCATATACTGACATGGCACAAACGGAGCTGTGCAACAGACACCGAGGCGCTGTAGTCATGGGTATGAGGGGAGGGTCATGCATTGACTACATGGTTGGGGGGTTTAAAAGTCGACATTCCAGGTGGGGCACTACCTTCCTCTCCCCACTTCTATAGCCCCCTCCCGTGTGTAGCGGACATTAGATAGACCCAATAAACAGACTGCCCCGGCTAAGGTTTTGTTGTTTGCTCCAGACTTAAACAGGGGGCCATAAAATGAACACCAACATAAGGAAGGTCAAAGGTTCAGATGTCTACGGGGACTTCATAGCTTTGTCGTGAATTATATGCTCATATTTTCTATTCACCCGTGTGTTAAACTCAGACTGTTTGTGAGAAAGAAAAACTCCCAAAAATGTGCCAACCTTACGACAGACTTACTTTGAGCTGATAAAAGTCATCTGTGCCGTCCTTTCTGGCCAGACACTGCACTATGCTGGGCACTGGTGAGTTGCCCAGGCGAGGCCCTGCAAAAGGATAAGAAAAGGAACAGCTGCATGACCAAAAGGCAGGCTACATGCCGGAGTGTGTGCTCTCATTGCAACTCATTAAAGGCTGCATGTGCTCGTACCCATTAACACCCCAAGTGTAATGTTTTCTTTGGCACTCTGCATTGCAAATAGTGGAGGAGTTGTGTAGTGGAAAACATACAAGTTTGAGAGTATGGGAGAGATACATTTTAAAGAGGGGAGGTAATAACCTTGCTCCAACACAGACTCAGACCTTTCTGGCCGATGTCAGGGGGGGGATCAGCAAAATTCTTCACATTCTTGTCCTTGGCGTGCGTACACACAGAGACACCCCACGACTCTCACATTCACACACAAACACCTTTCCCGATTTCCTGCACACACACACAGGTTACCCATGTTCACAATTGTGCAATGTCCTCCACGCTGACATTTGTGACTACCATTTCTATACTTTTGCAGCTCGTGCAAACACTAGTAACTTCCTTACCAAGGATGAAGGGCCCGGCTCTCTTGGCGTTATTGCCGGATATCCCAGGACATTGCAGCTTGCTGGCCCTGCCTGATGTCTCTCCAGCCCCCCTCTCCGACGAGCGCCGCTTGGACATACTGGAGCTCTGCAGGGGAATAATTCAGATTAGTACACGGGATAAAGATAGTCAAGTAAGATCTTCAAGTTAAAAGGGAATACACATGACTGCAAGAACACAAACTGTTAACGGATGACAAAAAATAGCAGCAGCAAGCTGTACCAAACAATAGTTTTATAAATAGTCTGTTTAAATATAAAGCCTATACCCAAAGTCTCAGCAGTAGTAGTACAGAGAAGAGTGCACCGATTAGTGAACAGGAGAGAAAGGAGGTAAACCTCGGGGCAGCTCCTCCCAGCCTATTTTAAATATCCCTCCCACACATTTACCAACACCTCCGTGTGAATGCGAGGCCATTACAGCTCCATTCAGAATGATGGCTGCTGGTGTCAAGGGTGACACCTCAGATTCAGTCTCCCCAACAGGCAATTCGAATGAGACACAATCTACAATTTGAATGGCAAATGGTGTCATGTAAATGCATGGCACGATTACAAAATTCTTTAAAAACAAAAGCATTTTTTTATTTGAGTCTCAGCACTGAACCACACACCCGTCTCCAGCTTGTCCAGCTGCAGTGGACATGGATTTAGAAAAATCCTTCCACTCTTAATCTGCACGTTTTATCTCAAAATCTGTACAGCCGGCTTATCTGAGCGGACCTTCCTCTGAAAGGACATGCGTGTTCGAACAAGGCCAAAACAAAAAAATGCCAAGCCCTTACACTATGATAAGGAACTAGATTCACATGCCAGAAGAACCAGTGACAGTGTGACACATCATTACACAAACTACTTTAACCGCCACCACAGCAGATCTACCTCCCAGAATTCAGAGAGCAAGAGGTATGCTTTGTTTACTGATACTGAGTTCCTATGTGATGAAACCCCATCTGTTTCCCGTAACAGGGAAGTAGTGCCTTGCACCGAGAGGAATGAGTCACCCTGCTGTCGTCCTGAGTTTCTATTGGACAGCAATGCTTAAATGACCAGGTAATGACACCAATAAGAGTGAGAGAACTATGCCCCAAGCATATGACATTTGCACCATACCGACTGACTTGCGTCTGCAAGAAAGGCAACATGGAGCGACATATCTGTAAAGATGTCACTGATAGCTATAGCGCTCATATTTTAGCCAGCTTCACAAGAGAAGTGATTCAGACTAAAAACATCCAAAGTACCTCAAACTGTAAACAAGACATTAAGTAGAGAGCTGACAAAATCCAAAAAACCTTCAAAATATGTAACCAGTCTCTCAAGTGGAACAAACTAGAGAATTTTAATATTTTTACTGAATTAGCCATCTTCCTGTTTCAAAACTAAAATCGTGCGCCACTCGCCAGTTGGCGTTTTTGGGCAGAGAGGAGGCTGGACAGTTGGCAGTCAGTATGGGCTGGTATGAATTCTCACTTCCATGAGGCTTTTTGTGATCCCAGACAGCAGACAGTGTCATCATCATGTCTCTCGCCCATCTGTCTCCATCTCCACTAGTCATCACCCACTGAGCCTGATGAGCTGAGGTTTTCTGACAGCATTTATGGCACAAGCCAGAGTGACACCAAGTCACGCTGCCAATAGTAAGAGCATCTTACTCTAGAGCATGCAAGGCCAATCAAGGGATAATCATCGACTGCAATTCATGAGGCTCCTGGGAATAATATTATTAACTTTCCTCATCCATTGGCGAAAGTGCTTGGCAGAATGGACAATGTACATACTTCTTCCCAGTGCTGCCAGATAAATAAACAGTATTTTAGATTGTTGGTTGAGTGCTAGAAAGGCTGCGAGATAAAATAAGCAGACAGAACAAAAACTAACATGCGTTTGTGGGCATTTCTAAATAAGAAATGACCTGTGATTGTACAATGTCCTTTCTCTACAGCTACATAATACACAGCAAATGGACCCATGGCCATTCATCTACCTACTAAACACTAGCTGTAGAGTGGAGCCAACCCCTGACACATCTAAAAAGCAAAAGGTCAATGCAACCAACTAATGCACAATGACCTAAATGACATCAGCGCAATGACAGCACACAGCTATCCTTTTCTGACACTGTTCTGCCTCTCTGCACAGCCAGTGATCTGGCAAGCAAGACTGCCTCTGCCTCTGACTGTACCAGAGGGAGGACAAGAACAGATACAGCCTCTGAATCATATCACACAAAAAGGAGGAGAGACACGCTGCCGGTGCCCACGAGAAATGTGGGCTCCTTAAATAGTATCTGAACAAAACAACCACGTAGGTGTCTCAAGATCCTCCCACTCAGACTCCATGCCAGTTGTCTGGCTCTGCAAGAACAGCTTGATTGCAAAATCAAGGTAGTGTCAGAATGGACAAAGAAAGCATAAGGCCACTTGAGCAGGGAGTAAACATAGAAATGGATTAATCATAAAGCCAGAGAGAGAGAGTACGATCCAAATCAATGAATCCAAAAATAGATCAAAAACCGAGACAAAAGAGGTAAAGCAACCCGAAGGTTATACAGGCTTCAATCCAGCTGCTTGAATGAAATGTCAATCATTCATGTAAGCTCTTACACACATCTACCGCTACCAAGTCTACCCCTTACTGCAGTTACATTACATTACATTACATTTAGCTGACGCTTTTGTCCAAAGCGACTTACAATAAGTGCAAACAATCACGAGGACACATTATTGCAATAACATCGTACTTGATTGTCCAATAAGTCAATGTACACAAGGTCACATTTTATTATACACAAGACAAATATAATTACAAATGCACACAGACTGAAACACATTGAGTGGTGCTATTTTGCAACCACAAGGTCTGGACACCGTTCAGTTCTGGCAGCGGGTAGTGTAAACGACACGAGACGTGGAGTAAAACGCTGACGGTATGCCTTACAACTTGTGCAAAACCCCTCCAAAGACAGCTAATAACTTCAGTAGCCAAGTGCTAATGTGTTTTGCCACAACAATTACAATTTCACCACCTAGACACGTTTAAAATGACACACAGACTAAACCGCAATACACGGCGTGCGTTAACGTAACTGTGGCCAACGTCTGACTGAGGAGGTTATTTAAATAAAAACAAACGTACACATTATTTTTACGATGTATATTTAGGCAGGGTAACATACAAACAAAGCTTAGTAAACTTAGTACGACAACAAAGCTGACTGAATTACTCTGATAAAGACGCTGCCACAGCTTCAGGCACACCGGCTACACAAAGGGGCACAGAACACAACAAGGAGTTGGGCTTTCAGTGCAAACTACAGAGCAGCCGTTAGCTAGATTACGGCTACTTTAACATGTACTCCTACGTGCCACATATGTTTTAATACAATTACTAGCGAGCGACGTTAGTTAACTCCAAGCCGGAGGCTACAGAGCAGCCGGGAGGCCATTTAAACAAAGTAGATAATATTACAGCTGGCTAGCTTTGCCAGAAAAGCTAGATAGCAATGTAGTCACCCCCTTGCTTACCTCGAGCCAAAACCGCCGGGTAAAGTCTGCGTTGTCTGCTTACAACATGGATATTTCTTGGGTACACGCTGTGGTGGATATGCGGAGCTTCTCGCTTAAACAGGAGAGACCACAGAGGGTTGGTTTCGGGTTGTTTAGCCTCTGTTACCGAAATGAGCAATTAAGGAAAAGCCTCCGCTCTTCGCTGATCGCATCTTTCCACAGCGACAGCACCACCTGACAACGGAAATGACGCACACACTTATTTGATTGACAGCTGCGATCGACCAATGCCAACACCTGTCTGTTTTTTTCATAGTAAATGATGATGACGACATTTTTTGCATAATAAAAGTTGCTAAATGAAACACATTACATCATAGTTGTCTGTACGGGAAAAGTGAATTACGTTGAAATTAAGTTTGTTATGCGATTAAAACAACATCGCTTGCAAATGGCAGTGTGTTATTTATTGAGACACTAAAATACCATTGTAGTGATGAAACTTTAGTCAGACAGTACATAACTTATTATGTTCAACATTACATTGCAAACTAAGAATGTGACAAAGAGCTAAATCAGAAATGATGTAACATTTAGTAAAAACAATTTTAGCCAAAAAAATAAATGTTAATGAGAAATATAACATACAATTGTTTTCATCTTCAGTCCCATCTAAATCTTTTCATATAAAATAGCCTTTTCTCTTCAGGAAATGTAACGTAGCAATGTAATGAATGTAATTGTGCACTTTGCGATCAATGACTGTTCAAATGTTGCTTCATAAAAAGGATCTACACTGGAGTTGCTTTACAGACTGTACTTCATTCACATTAACCACATGACTCAGTGAAAGAGTCTTATTAGTAATATTTGAGACTCTGGGACAATTCTACTTTTGTTGTAGAAATTGCAACTAGGCATGATAGCATTGCCAACACACAACCATCAATCCAGCTCACTAAAAAGTAAATGTCATATTCATTTACTCAGCATGCATAGTTTTGAATGACATTTGATAAAGCCCACATGCTCCAAATTTAGACTGGCAGATTAACCTTACATTCCACCCACAGCTACTAGTTTCAAACCAGTAGGAAGGTGTGACAGACAGAGAGGGCAACCTAAATGGCAGAGGCTTATTTGAGCTGTACTAGTCTTCCTACATTGACTCAGCAGAGCATATTCCCCCAGCCACATGAAACACTTGTCAGCCTGTGGCTTTTCAGTGTCCTGCCCACAGTCTCTAAAGAGGAAACGGAATCATAATTCAAAAAGCAAGTACTGTGGGAGAAACATGTTTAGTGGCATGCTTAGGGAAACTAAGCTTAAATTGATTTTAAAGACTTTTTAGTTTGAAGATTAATGAGACAAGCTGTGCAAGTCTTCCCCCTTCTAGCACTTTTTAATTTGAACATTTATTTCAAATATTAATTTTAGAAGTCACATTCATGTTTCTTTTTTTAATATGCCACTAAAATAGAATTATCCTGGTGATTAAACATATAAGCAATCTTGCAAAAGGTGAACTTGTTGTTTACTAGTGAGCTTAGTCGACTCCAGTGAAGTGTCTTGCGGCATGAGCTCTGGTTTCTGTTTGTTTTGCAGGTAGGCTGTATCCTCAGGGCACAAAGTGTTTCTCATCTCTCCTTTGCCAAGATTATTTGAAAGACCTCACCAGAAGCTTCCTCCCCCAGATCAATCCAGAGAAATGTCTCAGCATGTTTTGCATGCATGGTATGCACCATGTTTGTGTGTGCGTGGTTGACTGGGGGAGTGCAGACTATCACAGTCTCACTTTGATCTGCAGGCAGACAGCACACAAATATCATACAGATAGCTGTTGCTATAGCGATTCTCATTGCAGGTCTGTGCTGGGAGGACAGCAATCTAATTGGTGATTACGTTCAAAGCTCTTAATGTTCTGGTTACATATGTAAATATAGATCAATGATCAATCATGCATTTGTTGTTTTACATTTCAGTGAATCCTACATGTCTAAAGCAAGTTAATTAGTGAGGAAAAACTTGGTCACCTATCATCTTTTTGTTGTTTTTATTCTTAAAGACAGCATGACGGCATACTAAAATGCACTGTAGCAACACACACACAGTGCATTGTGTTTAGATCGGTCAGACAGCTCCCCCTACTGTTACTTCTTTTAAACTACAACAAGCTATTACAAGTTTCATGCCATTATTAACACTCTCTTGCAAAGCGATGATTAAGTTCATGCAATAATGTGTAAAAACATTCAGGTGTTTTTCATCTATTTATTTATTAAAAATGATACATCGCACATACAACAATTTAACAACACTTTTCTCTATTTTCAGAAAATTATACATTCAAATAAATAAAGTATGCAAGTAAACATATTTACATATTAGACAATAACTTATTGCATTACTCTATATCATAATAACATACTCGTCAAGGAGCACATTTCCGTACTATAGCTCAACACTTGAGACATCGCAGGGTCGTGGAAAATATCTAACCAGTTGCTCCTCTTGTACTGTTTTAAGGTAGTACAGTGTGATGCAAGGTACATATACATCTTACTAAAATACAGATTTGAGGGAATTTAAAATCTCATTCAAAAGAGCACTTGGGTTTCCTCCAATTACCCCCACAATCATCCCATCATACCTTTACTTTTTCAGTTTACAGCAAACATACTCACCACATTCGTTAATGTAAACTATGCACATTTGAAGTTTGCGGTCGGTCCAACCAATGGAAACGCCTTCTTACGTCTGCATTTTAAAAAAACACCCAAAGAAGAAGGTTTTTCCAGGCTGCATGTGAGGTTTCTGCTGTGTATGCAGGTACAGACGGCAGACTGGTCTACAGTAGAACGGACTGTTGACGATGCATTGTGACCCACCCTCTGGGCATTTCTGTCACGGTGACCATGTCACAGCCCGTCCATCATGGCCAGAAGGTCGTCTCCCTTGCTGCTGGCACTGGGAGATTGATCTCCAGACTCTGTAAACTCCCCCATGATCTTGGCCAGCTCTGCACTGGCCTGCTGGTCCTGAAAGACAATGTTATCCACCAATCACAGTGGTGGGAGTGGTCATCACAAGGACTTACACCTCATTACAGTAAATCCTGTTGGACTGGCAAAGTCTCACATCTATGAATACCGACTGTATAACCTTAAGCCTATCATTGAGATGAGTAACATTTGGCCACGAGTCCAATCACGGGGATTTCTTATCAAGGGTAAAAGATAAAAGGGCCAGTGCAGACGACAAGATGTTTGCTACAATTTGCTCGTCACCATTGTGAGATGTCCCACACGCTACAGTCATGTTTTAAACATGTTTGACTTCATTTAGCCAATAACAAGGCTGCACCTAACGTTGGGGCACCTTGGAGACTATTCTGAGATGGGAGGAGAGCAGTATCCAATCAGAGGGAAGCAAAAATGGGGATTTGCGTTCCACTGATTGAATGGACACAAGAGACGGAGCGGAGGCTCAATGACCTGAGAACAAATCAAGCTGCATCACCAGCCGGACGTAAACAAACTGGACGTCATTTCCGGCGCGTGTTTTCATCACTACCAAGATCATTCGCTTCTGTGACAGATCTCTCCAACTACTGTCAATTAATCTTGTTATCAATCCACCTCGTCTGAGATCACGTGTGTCGTTTCTGCATCTTAACGTCTATATGACATCAGTCAGGGTCAAAACATGCGTTTTGGTTTGAGCAGCACAGCAAATCTGAGATGTTCAGTGTCTTGTAGTCTGCAGGTGCCCTGAGATGACAGAGGACTTCACACCTTTTGTCACTAAATGTGCAGTTCAGGTTTTTATTTCACAAATACTGGACATGCGATGAATTCACACTAAAAAGAAAGAGTGCGAGGACAGATGACGAAGCTTTACCTTTGTTGCTTGGATTTTAATGACTCCATATGAAAGCTCATCGGGTCTTGATATTAATGCCTCCCTGTGATACAAAAAAGAGTCACAATGTTAGTTTTGAGTTATTAAAACAAGTTAAATAGTTTATTTTAGTATTGGCAATTGACAGTACACACACACACACACACACATAAGGGGACTCACTCTTCTTCCTCATCGGTGGCGAAGAGGTTGACTCGGAAACCGCTCTCTGCATTTCCTGGTTTCTGAACTTCTAACCCTCCCATTAACCTGGCCAACATATTCAGTTCCTCTTTGGCCAGAGGGTTGGGAGCAGTGTTGATCTGTGGACAACACAATGGCTTATTCACTTCAGTATATTCGCGGTGAACCTGCTACAGATGGTTGTGCACCAGGAAGTAGAGTCCCATGTTGTGTTACCGAGGACACACAGAGACCTGTCTTGGAAATGTAACTTGTGTGCATGAAGTGTAATAAAAGCATTAATGTTGACAGTGAAGCTGTCACCTTAGCATGCTGAGTGGAATTTTTTGATGCTCCTGACATGTGGGTTTCCACTGGGCGGCTTACACTGTACCTGAATGAAAAGAGAATAAACACTTCAACACAACATAGTGCCAAAGATGATCCGTCAACTCATCCCGTAGGCTTTATACGTTTTACTGACTGTGACGGGAAGTCCCTGGTGCTTAATCCTCTTAGGGTTGTTCACACCGTAATGGAATGAAATGATGTGACATCAAACCAAATAACTTTAAATACGTAGGACTCTGAAGCGTGGTCGAGAATACTAAATATCTCATGACATGGGTAACAGAAATCATCACCAACCCACTGCCATTGCTTAAATACAGTAGCACCAAGTCACGTTCATCTGTTGTACTTGTCTTACATGTTTGTGCCTAGTTTGGTGACCCTGTCTCCAAATATCTCGAATGACCCCTCCCGGAGAGCAGCGGAATAGTTTCCTCCATTACTGAACTGCAGCCTGGTCGTCTCTTTACCAGTACAGCTAAACATCCTGGAATTAAAAACACAGAATGTCAAAGAAAAGCATGCGTTTAATACATTTTCTAAGCACAACCAGTTGTTTTTCCCTTGTTTAGTCGTTAAGACCTCTGTTGCTTTAAATGATTTAACAGTGTTGAAGCTCAGCTGTTCTACACGTGAGCTCGTTTCCTCGATGTATTAAATATAGTTCTCATCTTAACATAATGAGTAAAGCACATACAATCCTTAGGTAGTTTGATCCAAGCTAAACATACACATCTAAAATTAGAATGGAAATGCTCGTTAGCTGCAGATAGGCCTACTTAACTTCAGATTACAGTGTCTGTGTAAGATCAGCAGGCATATGAAAGACATTAAAGATCCTTGAAAGGATCAAAGTTCCATTTCACTACACGAGCCACTTGTTTTAATCCCAGTTATCTCCACATTCTCTGGAGGGAAGATTGTTTGGGTCGGAGTGAAAACAGCTGTACACAGTGTCACCTTATCAAGCCAGGGACTTGTGTTCCACACGGCACAGGACCACTGGTGGGAAGCACAAAGCGGCCATTGGAGTTCTGCACTTTATCCTTGAGGAAAATAGACACCTGACATAGAAGGAAACATAGAAACAGGTTTGTGAGTCAAATAAGAACACAAAACAAAAATCCAATTTATTCTCTTCAAATTTGCCAACATAATGGACTTACTCTTATATGCATGTCTTGGAAGAAGATAAGGAGAGTTTGTCTGATCAGCTGGAATTCCCCACTAAACAAGGTTGTATAAATCTAGAAAATAAACAAAGTGAAATAGAAAGATTACTTCATTAAAGCAGCAATGAAAAACATATAATCCTTTAATACTGTTAACAATAACAAGCAATATAAAACAGCTGTGGCTGCTGTCATGTTGCTCAATGTATGCGAGTATAATCCAAATGGTTTAAAATTGTGACAGCATAGTGCAATACCTGCATCACTGACCTTATTGAGTCAGGAACGTAGATAAAACAAGTCAGTGCTGATTCTATTAAAGGCTTTGGTAGTGTTTTCTTATGCTTACAGACATGTAGACTGTACAATCTTTCATAAAACCATGACACATGGCGTTTCCTCATCTTGGACATATAAATTGTAATACATGGCAGTTTAAGGTTGTGATACATAGCGAGTCATTTTCTCAGTGTACAGTCAGTCCTGTGCTCCCCACCTGACCGTATGTCGAAACTAAAAACGTCACTATTTTACATCTGAAGTCATTTCTGTTTCTTCTTGGTGTACTCAGCCAAGTTTGGAGGCCTTTATGCGTTCAACCTCTTCATAAATAAGACCTCGTTAACATACGACCAAAGATCTCGCAGCACACCCCGACATGTGTAACGTTGCTACCCAACTCCTGACAGTGAGGTCACGCGTGTCATACCTGTATTAGCTGTTGGTACGTCTCATCGACCTGGGCCAGAATGCTGGGAATGTCTTTCACAAAGTCTTTGATTGCATCCATGTGGTTGAAGGAGACGAGGAGGATGTCCTTCGGTCGGGGACAGAGAAGCACCTGGTACTTGAAAGCCATGGTCATCAAGTCATAGAGCTGTGAAGAGGGACGCACATGCTATTGCTGTATAATAAACAGCAGAGGAAGCCACATACAGCGTTTAAGATATGAATCTGTCTACACTTCAGAAATACTGTTGTACTCCATGCTTCAAGGCAACACAATGATCCAATATGTATACACTTGCATGCTTGACTCTAAAATACTAATGTAGTGTGTATACTGAGGAGGCTGTAGAACAAACTGACATCACTGTGCAGAGTGATTAATGTGTGGTTAGGCCTTGTGTATTGAAGTGGGGGAAAAAAAGGGGAACAGAACAATTCACCATGTTCGTGATACAACACAGTGTACAGCTGTACAGGAGGGCTACATAACAAACACGGTGACTTACCTTGTCCATGCTAGCTTGATTGAGTCTCATTATTGAGGCATGGGCGAGCCTGTCGAACACAGTCCGCAGGGCCTTCTTGGAGTAAAGCTCCTGCGGCTTGAAAAGCTCTTCTAGGAACTTTTTGTTGAACATGGTGCTGATGATGTCATTCATTACTAGTCAGGCAAACGGTAGAACAGAAAATAGTTAGCGGATGTTAGACAAATGTACTGTCCACATTGTAAGCTCAGAAGCGGGCAGCATTCTATACTACGTGTTGGCCAAAATCCATTTCATCCCAAGCTTATCCCGACAGACCCCAAAATAAAGCAGCAGCGCAGAAAGCAATTATCATGTGTCTCACTTGGTAACAGGGCATTAGCCAGGTAGGACAACGCTCGTGTTCGCACTCCAGAACGATTTATTTGCTGTGATAACGTCCATTAATCTATGTTGCAATTGGCAGAAGTGATCACGATCACTGTGGTGACTGTAATGAGTCAAACCTCAAAAGGGTAACTACACTTTTCTTTTTATACATTTCAGTGGCTTCTTATTGGCTCAAGGGTTTTAACACAGTGAGGCAAGGTAGTATATTCTTACTTAAGGAAGCAAAAGTTCAACTACAAATAAAGAAAAGTGATGTGAAATATGAAATACTGTTCTCAGAGCAGAGACAGACAGTGTGGTGACTCCATGTGAACTTCTTGGTGTATGCAGAATAAACAATGCACTTGTTGTTTTTTAGGTAACAGACCATTTTCTTTTGTGGTGATCATCTTGTGCATGTTTTGTCATGTGGGACTGCATGGTAGCTTTAAATGCTCTTCCATTTGATTGATAGCAGATATCAAATCACAGTTTTTAAATGAACTCTTGTTAATGTGAAATAACCAATAAAGTGTGTGACCAGGATGTGAGCATTTGAGTGAGCCAAACACTTACATGACGTACCTGGGTGCAGAGACCACACCATTTGTGAGCTGATCTGCGCACATGAGGTCTCATCTGTTGTTTATTTCTCAAGTCCTATTGTTTATTCAGCGCGTTACTTCAGTCTAGGCCAAAGCAGAGCAAAGAGCGACTAATGCATCAGTGCATGATTATGCTAAAGCTCTGTAGTATACCTCTCCTTCTGTCATCCTCTATCCAGCCAGCTATTGTGGAAAGTTTATGATTTAAAAACAGATAGAGATAAATGAAATAATTTTCTGAAAACCAGATTGTTGAATGATAAATGACTCGAGGCTTGAACAATGTTCTTGTGTGTATATATATATATATATATATATATATATATATATATATATATATATATATATATATATATATATATATATATATATATATATATATATATCCTAAAATCATATACAGTAGAGAAGATAGAGGAGTTTCATATGTGTTGATAAGTATTTGGGAATTACAAACTGAAATGTGCTCTGGGCTTCTAATTACAGTGTCCTGTGCAACATCAACTGATGTCTATGTAAGTTATGATTTTATTTTAAAATGTGTTCATTTACAAAAGACAACCAGTGGAGTCTCTAATGTTCACTCTTACCTTGACTTTGTAGTGACTTAAACTTATTCTTAATTCACCAACCAGTAAACGGACCAACCGACTGAAATGAATCGCAGTGTAACACTAACGTTTCACTGCAGGGTGACATTTGTGTTGTTATCTGGATAGCTTGCTAAGCTAGCTACCTTTCTTAGCTTTGTCGGCAGGGATATTCTGAGCTCGCAGCCGCTGGTCCAGGATGTACAGCATTTCTCCGCCGAGGTTGATGAATAGCAGAGGCAGAGTTCTTGAAGACATGATGGTACGTGGACGGTTGAATCTCTCCTGAAACCGTAGGCAGCTAGCGGTTGGAGTTAGCTTAGATGCTAGCTGGTAGGGGGTCCGTCTGTTTAGTAAAGCCTCTTCTGGTTGCCAGGCCACGAAGCAAACAGCCAATCAGCGCGTTGTGCGTTGTGACGTACAAGAAAGGGGCGGGATCAGGTGGGTGTGAAACTACACGAGACCTTTTATCCATAAAAGTAAATGTAACAATACAAAAACCTTATTTTGTTGTTTTCCTTAAGGATGTTGAGCAATATGGGAAACTGTATGTTTTATAATATTTTTATATATACCCGACTCTTTTGTTTTTCTTTCTATACTATCCCCTATATACTAAATCTGTATTATGTTCTTTTGTTTATTAAAATATATTTAAATATGGGCCTGACTTTGTGCCCCAGACCCAGATTGCACATGCAATTAAATCTTATTGTTCCAAGCAAGACTTTAATATTAAGCATAAAGGTACAAACATCACTATTAGTGTTACAGCAGTGGCTTCAACCAAGATATCACCCGATACTACTATCAAAATAATGCACATTTAGCTGATGTTGCTTTTGTTTCTTGTGAAATACTGAATACTTTCACCCATTCAAGAAAATCCTTCTGATGAGAACAAAAAGAGAAATAAATTACTCTGTGCAACAATCAATTTTTTTATTGAGAGTGTTGTACAAAATGGTCCATGCTTAAATGTAATTAATCATGCTGTGATTGCAGTTTATTTACAGTAATGCAAAACAGTATACTACCATCTTGGCACACAGTTAGACAAGCACATAAGGCTACATGTAAAGAAGAACATTACATGTAATTCACTGAATTGCATAATTCATTAGCTGATTATTTTTTGTTGTCTGCATGAAAGCTAGCCCTGCTACAAGACTAAAGAAATCACTTCCACAATAGCTGGACATCATTAACAAACAGAACATACTGCATGGTGAGCCAGAATCCTTTTATATCTTCTTGAGATTAAACTTCTCCATTCCTGATGCGGATTTCTCGTGCCATCCTGCACATCTCACATAATCCGCAGCAAAAGGTCATCAAAGCATCGTTGAATATTGTTCCCTGTGGTGAAAAGATTGCGACAAAATCACAACAGGGAACGCAAAACTGCCTCTGCGAGGAAATGTACCGCAGTTCAGGTTTCTCAATAGCAGGGAACACCCAACATTTCCTACGTTTATGAAATCTGTCTTTCACAAGAGCTTCCTAAAGAACACTTACAGCACCACCCAGAACACAAGGGTCTCAGAGAGTTTATAATATACCGTAATTATATGAGGAACTTACCTGTATACCATAGGTCAGTCTCATATGAGTCCTCATGGCTGTTGTGCCTCCCGGCACACAACCCAAGCAGCAGTTTTCTCCATACTTATCTGCCGTGTAGCAGCTCAGTGCAATGGGACAGACGCAACCAAGAGCACCTGCACAATAGAAGTGAATATTTCCTTTTGTGTATTGACACAGATTTAATGATTTCAAATGTAAGCATCTTGAATGGTACTCACAGACAAGCCAGTCACTGAAGCAGTTGCACAGGCCTGTGCTCCACTCTCCTGTTTGGACATTTGTCCCATAGCTGCCTGCAGCTGGTTGATGGCTGACCACTGGGTTTGACATTTTGGATTTCTGGATCTGCTTGTTGTCTTTGATTTAGCTGCCTATAAGAATACAGCTGTTAGCACGTGAATAGAGCACAGTGCAAATTTGTAGCAAAGCTTTCGGAGAAATGACCTAAAAAAAACACCTTTCCACGCGCTACAATTGTTTTCATACTTTTTCACGTGTACATATATGCGATACTATTCATTTCCAGTGCAGGAAATGTCATAGTCAGAGTAAATATATTCTAGTTCTCTCCGATGGAGAATGACTCAAAACAGAATTCATGTGTCATTCGTGCTCTACAGCTCGATCAGCATTCATGAATCTCCCTGCAAAGCATGTAATGCATCAACAAACGTTACATGGACTTCTTCCTCAACACAGAATGAGACTCTAGTTTGAGTCTTTTTTTTCAGAAGTGTAATTATTCTCAGCAGTCAGTATGTAACAACTCAGCTACTAATGTTGAATATTTCAAACCTGAAACACTTGACTTGAAAGGAAAATATATTTGAAATGTTCCCCTGTTTTTTAGTCTACAGGACAAATCAAAATATGGTATAAAAAAGTATTTTATTGTGAAATAGTCCATAATTAAGTCCCTGAGACATGTATGTAAACGATAACATACAAAGGATTATACAAATAAATATGAATGTTACTAAACCTGAAGCACAAACGAGCATGTGACGGCGAGTTATCTCGTATTAGTGCAGTCAAAAGGAGTTTTATTAGGAATTCACAACTTTTAAAGTACAAAAAAAAGAACGATTTTCAAATGTGTTTTTGTGCATTGTAAGTTTAAACAAATTAATCGTTAATTCTTAATTTAACCTACTGCGAACGGAAACAAGGTGTCACTTACCAGCAGAGTCTGTCAGTGTGCACTCACACGGATGAAGCTGACAAGCTCCACACCACACAGGAAGCTGTGACGAGCTCGAGCTGTGAAACACCGGTTTGCCAATAAGCGGCTGTTTCTGAGGATGACAACGATCTGCGGTGATCCTTTGCTTTGAGGCCGATAGTGTGTGCAATCACAAACATCGACACGTATCTGTTTGGAGGGGATGCTTTTCCAATCTCACATCAGATCAGCACAGTTCAGAGAACTCACGCAGTTGTCGGAATTGTTCAGACCATGCTTTCATATAGCAGCCAACATACAGAGCAGTCATAAAGTATTCCTGGAAGTATTTATATTTTGTTATCTACCACCTTGGATATAGAATTAAATGCCTACGATCACATTACAGCCATTAGAGGCATGTTGTAATACAACGCAGCCTCAACAATTAACTTTCATCAACACATCTCATAAGCTTCTCAAATGTCTCGTTCTATTTGATTCATTATATTGTAAAGCTACATTGTTCCGCTTGACCTCAAGCCAATCAAACAGTGTTTAAAAAAAGGTGAATCATGTTGTTATAGCAGCAGCTGCTCGTAAAGTTAATACAGGGCATATTGTTAACTGACTAATTCTGCACAAGGCCTGCAGAAAAATGTCAAACCAGTACTGAAGCCGTGAGAAGTACTAATATTGTGATAGATTTGTATTTAAGATGATGCGATGACTTGTTGGAGACTCTGTGATTCAGTGTTGAGTTGCAGCCTAAAGCGGGAAAAAATGATTAAAATGTAATATTTCCTAATTATTTGCTTAATTCACTTAATAAAAAAGTGCTGCTAAATATAATCTAAAACACATCGAATAGACAGTCATATATTTCCATACAAATACATTTGCACACAACTTTTTTGGACATTTTATTTCCATTTAATTCTGACATCAGCTTGATAGCAAAGGAAAATAACATTGTATGACGGTAACGCACGATACAAAGGGACTCATCTGCTCACGTGGGACATATCTGAAGATGCAAAAGTAAAGCGTTTAGAATCAATTGTTGTCATATACAGAACGTCGTCTTTCATTGGCTCTGAACAGCTGCTGTCTTGGCTGCGTCAGCGGGGGCTAAACTCTCCTTCATCTTCAGCCTCTTCTCTGCTCTCTGCTTCTGCACTTCTTCAAAGACCTGAGAAGAGACACGCACGAGCACGAGTGTCAGTGGAGGCACAAAACAACACCTTCGACACACCGGCCTACAGAAAGAGCGACGCGCTCAGACACAACACGCATTGTTGTTTCGCTATTGTGGAATGAAAGTCTCGTTAAAGGTTATAGAATATCATTAATATACACTGCAAATGAAGGGGAACCCCCCCCCCCCCCCCCAGTATATTATACATAGAAAATATAGATGTAAACAGAACAATGGGGTCATTTGTTTGCTACCTTGATGCAGAAGGCCTTCTTGGCCAGCCAGCGGCGAGTGACCCGTCTGTGGTACTCTGGAGGGAACGTGTAGGTGATGCCCAGCTGCTCGCACACTTTCTCAAAGGCGTGATAGTTCACCAACCTCAGGTTTTTCAAAAGCTTTTTCCTTCGATCAATGGCCATGAGCATCCGCCTCTTGTTAGCTTTGTCCTTGAGTTGAACAACACATGAAAGAATGGGGTTGTGACTTTTGAACCGGCTCAAAATGGGAGGAAATGTGGAGAACTAAGTGAAGCGCAGGTTATACTCTCATCCGCTTATGAGGAGATATTTAATGCAACAGTTACAACCTCTATTCCCTCTCTGGGTCAATCTCAACAATGTTGCATGTATGATGAAACGTGGAAACTTCCAACCGTGACCGTGCTAAGCATGTTGTTATTTAATGTGGGGGAGGAAACAGGATATCCTGCATCACACGCAGGCCTGACACCAGAGGAAAGCAGAGAGGACGTATTCACACAAGCTCTAGAGGTGCACGTCGAGTAACCAGGTACGTCATGCGAGAGCACGACTTCCTGTTCAGCTTGCGATGGTAAAATGATGCCGATGCTACTCCTTCACTCACCTTTTGGTGTCTTAGCAAGTGCTCCTGATAGTTTCGGATTTTTGCGGTCAAAGAAGCGACTGAGGGAGAAAATACATTTAAAAAAAAAAAAGCATACAGAATCAATATACAGTTAAATATCCTTTCTTTGCATTTGGGTTAATAAAACACTACGTGCGACTCACCCTGGACTTCCACTGAGCTGCGGTCGTCCTCGTCCCTCTGGACTAAAGTAATCAGCTGCTCCTGTTTCAGCTTGAGTTTATCACTCTGAAGACATGAACACAGAATATTAAACTGACCGTCTGCTTTCTGAAAGTGAAATGTCAGTGTGCGTTTCAATAAAACATCAAATATGAACCGTGACGAGGCACGAGATCTCACATTTCTGGCGAGCTCCAGTGACAGAAGTCTTTTGATGATGTCATCGGTCCTGTTAACAGAAAATACACGAGAGTTAGAAGAAATACACTCAGAATAATACACTTAAACGTGACATTATACTCATTCCATGTATGGTACAGTATATATGCATGCTTACGTTTGAGCGAGGGGCACGGCTGCGTAGTCCAGCCTCAGCATCGCTGGATGAAGATCACTGAGCTGGCTCACGGGGCCTGGAAGAAACAAAGTGTTTGCATTGAAAAGCGAGCGAGCGTTTCAAAATGTCAAATCACGGTGTGGTGACCGCGCAGCTTCATACCCGTCTTCTTTTTCTTTGCGGCCCGAGCATAATGTCTCACCGGTGGCGGGAGAGCAAAGCTACCTGCGACTGAGGAGAGAGAGAGAGAGAGAGAGGAACATAATCAGAAATGTGTAGCGAGAGGCGGGAATGAAGACGACAACTTAACACATTAAAGTACATTTAGTACATCAGAAGAGGATCAACAGTTGGTGCCTGATGAATAAGTGAATCAATAACGTGCGATGTGATGCATGACATGACATTTGACACACAGCTCAACACAGGATCAGTGGTTGCCATTTAAAGCTGAGTGTGAACTATAATACAACTTCACATACAACACTAAAGTGACTACCAAACTGAACCATGACATCAGTGTCAGTTTCACGTCGTGACCTTTACGAATGGTTTGCACGCCAAAACTTCTACAAGACGCGTAATAAAAAAGGAACACAAAGATGTTCCACCTCTCACATCCTTAAATCTGAGGCTGATCCTTTTAACACTCCTGCTGTTGACTAAATCCAAACACCAAGATCTGCTCGTTTGCAGCATTTTACTCGGCATGAACGTGAAGATGTCTCCACTGCAGCGTGAGAAACATTTACATTCTGTCGTGTGAGAGGGATGACGATGCAACTGATCCACGAGTTTAACATTTGAAGAGCGCAGCCGAGATAATCTGCACAAACACAAACTACTGCACACATATCAGACGGTGAGATTAAAGTGGTTTTTGATATCGGTTTCATCAAAACACCAAATGATGTCATTTCCTCAAAAACACTGATGCTTCATCTCTGCAGAAATCCAGACACGTACACGGACTGACGTGTTCTCACTGCTCTCAGTCCATTAGAGAACATATTCTCAGCAGGTAACATCATATAAAGAAGCACGAAAACTATTTTGTGAGACACTGACATCACTGTTAATGGATTTTATTTTCCTAGTCTAGACTATATACCAACAGAGTTTATAAACTACACATTTTTTGACATGTGATTCATGATTTCCCAGCGTTTGTCATCGAGTTGAGCAGAGGAGTGGTCTGTAAATGAAGGTTTGGTGCGACTGCGGCTGTGAAATAAGAAGGCAACAGTGTGAAAAACCAGTTATCACATTTCGAGCACACTCGAGGGGAAATGAAAGAACAGCCGCTCGAGATGCTCTTGATGTGTTTACGATGAAGCGAGATAACAGATCAGATTGAGCAGACCAATACACGCACATAAACAATTGATGAGGTTAGAAACATCATCATCATGCTCTACACATGTCCTTGTTGGAGCTTTATTTATTATAGTTGTTTTAACAAGTTACAAAACAGTGAACTGATAACAGCAAATGCAGCGATTATACTATCTGTCTGAGACTAATGTGATGCAAATAACTGATACATTTCACTGCTTGTGGACTATGTGCATGTTTCATAAATAATACTGTGTTTCTATTGTGGCCTATAGTAGAGGAACAAATCCACAAAAAAGGCGTTAGTTTTGAGGAACCACTACCAGAGGTAGACCAAAGCACAGCCAGTAGTTTCATTACTTTAATATAGTCTAATATAGTTTTTTGCAAAATTTAATTTTAATTTGGTTGAGGTTTGGATCCTTCCTAAAACTGAAAATGTGAAAATGTAGGCTTCTCCGAAGGGGACACATAAAGTTCTATCCGATCTGTCTCTGGAAATAATGATTAGAATCTCTCAACATGTTGAAGAGATGTTCAGACATAAAAGTAATTTAACTACTTGAATCCCTATACAAACATGAATGTAATTGAACTACCAGCAAGCTGTAGTTAACTAGTTTAGATGTATTGTCCCAGGGGGGATATTTGTTTAACACATAGATAATAACATGAAGTCTCTACTCCCCAACACTGACATTACAATAAATAGTTATATTATATCTTATTTTGTGACTAAATCTGTTTTGTGTTCTTCTCTTCACACATTTACACCAGTAGGGCCCCATTTGTACGTGTCGGTCCGGTTACATGTGGTGACTGGTGACAGCAGAGGGTGAAGTGAATAGTATATAATCTGCTGTTATGATAACACAACAGTCTTTGGTACATATACATGACATTGTTTGGTGATTGGTGTCCTTACTTTAATAATGACACACATATAATGTTTCGATTTTTAATATCCTTTTCAATTTCCGCCTATAATTCATGTGTTTAGGTGTACACATTACCGAGATGGACAATGGCATTAGTGCAATCTTTGCTTTATTGCCTGTCTCTCAACATCCAGTCCAACTTTAGTGACACTCTGATCATTGTTACCAGAGATGCACGTGATAAGGAGAAGCCTACATTTGGGGAGGATCAAAAACATTAAGCAAATAAACTAATTCTGCAGTAAAACATTTCCATACAAACATCAATTTAATAAACTAGACATATTAATGTAATGTACAAAACAGTTCTACCTCGGGTGGGGGTGTCTTAACTTTGAGGGGCCTCAGTTCCTCTGCTAGTAATGAGGATCTTTCACTGATGATGCTTCCTTGCATGAAAGGCACTCTAACAGCCAGCTATAAGGAAATGCATTAGCCAGTTTTTTTTCTAAACACATCATTGTTAGCTTACCGCAGCTGACTCTCGGTCCTGATATCAGCGCCGAGCTGCACGTCCAGCGACTCGCAGACAGTGCCGAGCACAGAGCTCCGCTCTCCCGTAAAACACCGACTGACGACTTCAGAACAGTTCGCAGAGCTACGTTTGTGAACATAGTTGTCAGGATAGCTCAAAAAGGTAGAAAATAAACCACCCAATAATGATGAAAATGTGACAGGAGTTCACACTCGACCCCTAAAAGAGGTTCGCCATTTTGACTAGACCAAACTAGCTGAGCGAGGATGATGCGTATTTCTTCTAGGCTATGCTAAACAATCCCAGATAACATCGATAGGAACAAAACAGAGATTAATTAAGAAATCCACCGAGTTTGAAAGTGTTTCTTCCGCTACTGCTTTCTTTTAGCATTTAATAAAGTTTGCTAACAACTAAATTATTCCATTTACTGTATTTTAGGAGGTTTTTGTGAGGAGTGGTTTAAGTTGTGAGGGACAATGTGCTCTCAGGTTGGGTTGAACTCATAGCAATACGTCAATAATCAAACATATTATAAAAGTAATGATTTGACAATTTATAGTTAACACTGACTTTATTAAATATGAGAATATGCTCCACTACACTAAATTGCAGTTGTAGCTCATGTTTTAAATTAAATGACAAATGATTCATCGAATGAAAATACAACACAACGAAAAGCAGAATAGTATGGAGGAGAGATGTTTAACACATATTGTGGTCTTTTAACAAAACAAAAATCAAAAAGTTTAGTATCCATGACCTCCATCTTAAAAAGCCGTTTGGGTTACACTGACAATTTGGATTAAATAATACACTTAAAATGAAGTGTCCTATTTTACCTGTAAGTGTCCCATATACTCTTTGGTAAAACAGCATGTCAGGATTGTGTTTATGTTAATAAAAACGTCTGTGATACATATTTAAATTGAATTCCACCGTAGTCGTGTTCATGAGAAACCAATTTTAATGAGGAAAAAAAGACCAGTCAGCAGGAAAACAATTTTTTCTGTCTTTATACGGTTTAATTATTTTATTCAAAGAAACTCTATAAACAGTCCTCATACAAACCACAACAACATCTCAACAACATCGACTTCTTCTTCAGTAAAACACCATAATCATTAAATATCAAAGTGATTTTAGCATCTAATCTTGCATTTATTTACAGCTGTGCACTCCGCTCAATCAATTGATCGCAACCTTCTCATTACACAAACTCAGATATACATGAACATCTTGCAAATCAGCAACTCTTATATTCTGCAAAGCACTTTTAGTCATCTTGAGTATCATTCAAGGCTCGTAGAAAAGGAAAGTCATTCCACACAATGCAAGCGTCGGTCCCTTTTTCAGGTACACAGTCATGGGACGGTCCAAAGAAACATTGCTCACTCTGACTCACCTCAGTTTCCATATTCTGGTAGCACTTTGGACTGAATGATTCTTCAGTCTCCAAGAGGGGCTGTGTGGACTCAGACCGCAGGTACACGCGAGGGTCTTTAGGCGTAGGGCTGTTGCTCGGACTGGAGAAGACAACGGTAGCGTAAGGCACGGAGTCGCTGTTTGAACCAGTAGAGTAGCCAGGGATGAATGGTGAACCACAAATGGACTCTCCCAGGTCACTGGTGTCCTCTGCGCTGCTTAACCATACGTCGTCGTCCTCTTTGCTTAGTTTCACAGGAAGGTCCAGGAAGCTCAGGTGGGACAGGTACATTGGATTGGGCGCCTCGTTGTCCCAGTCAAGATGGGAATCCTGCAAAAGGAAAACAAATCACTCACAAGGTCTTTAAATAGTAAATGGCAAAATATATATTTGTATTTTGTCATGTATATCACTTGGCACTTTCTTGAATTTATGTTAATTATAGCAGCATGAATGGCTTTTCTTTCCCACTTGGGGGCTGGGGAAAGATGCTTTCAGGGCTCCCTTTCACACTGCACACGGTCATTTGATCCTTTCTTATTGCAGCTTTTATCCAAATGGGGATTATTGCATACAAGCATTTAATGCTGCACAGGTTTAATTTCCACACCTGTGTTGATTCTGATGTCCATCTCTTGATGCTGCTATTTGCCGGATCAGGAACAGCTGGCCAAAAGCGCCTCTTCAGCCTGCAGAAGGAAGAGAAATGTTTTCAGAATAAATGATGTCACAACGCCACAGCTCGAGACAGCAGGGAAATGATGTCACCTTTGTTGGTTGGAGAAGAAAGTTATGACCGTGATTATGACCAACAGTGACAGTCCGACACCAGACACGGTGACGATTGTCACAACGGCAACAGCGTCTGAGAGGAGAGAAATGCACATTCTCCATGAAATGTGTGCCGTGAGGAATATACACTCAATGCGTCTTGAAAGCCAAAACAACAATACAAACCGAAGGGCTCAATTTCAAAATGAATCTTCGACCCGTTCCGGCTCCCGCCAAACGTGCTGACCATCATGAAAGCTTCATACAGAGACACAGTGTGGAGGCCTTTCAGGAGCACCCTCCTCTCTTTAGGGTCAGCAGTCACCACTGAAAGCAGAGTCAGACATCAGATAGCATCGAGCACATAAGAAAAGGTTTTCCAACGGGAACATGAAGGCCTTTAACGCACCGTTAGTGGGTCCCTCCTTATCACAGTAGAAGACTCTGTAGTTCTGGATGATTCCGTTCCTTTGGTCTAAAGGTATTTCATCCCAGGTTAGCTCGATATGTGACTGCCAGCTCTTTTTCATTTGTAATGTTGGAACCATGGATGGAGCTTTAAAAACAAATATCAGTGATTATTACAACTACAATGAGCTATTTATGAGCTACAAATGTCTCCACAAGAGGGCATTATTCCATCATGTATTAGCTGTTTCTGGTAGATTGCACAATTCTTTATTTATTTTTTACTGATGTGGCAAACTCTTTTCTCACTTCTTCGAAGAGGAGGCGGCCCGACTCCCTCACACCCCTGCCTGCTCTTTGTGTGATCCTCTTTGTGCCTTTGGTGACTTACCCTTTTGTTTGGAGTAGGCATTAACAGTCTGAGGAAGGCCTATTCCATCCCTAAACCTGGGATACACAGAGATCCCATAGGGCTTGTAGGGCTCAAAGCTGCCTATTGATGAGAGTGAAGAGGTTAGAGTGTATCAGTGCCCATAAGCTTCAGCAGTGTGTACAGGCGGGTCGGGCACATGAAGCAGAAGACAGTATAAAAGTGAATTCTCCGTCTAAAAAGGATGAAAATTAGATTAGAGAGACCAAATAAGAAGCGAAGCGAATAAGACGGGCATGGATCCTACAACCTGCAGTACAAATACTATAACGCATACCTGTTATAACGAGGCGAGTCTGGTTTCCGTCCGTTATTTCAAACTGGGTGAAGGAGAGGTCTGTCTTTAACAAAGGTCTCCATTCCACCACGAAACCAGTGAGACTTAAAGACGCCAGGAGTCTCCACTCAACCAGCAGGGAACCGTTGGCAAGAGGAACGACCAAGACGTCTGATATCACCGCACGAGCTACAGACACAAAACACATCATAATACACGTTGTGGGAACATTAGAATGAACCGTATCACATTAGAGCAGTTAAAGCTCATTTTACCTTTCGGTTGGTAAATCCGAACTTCAGTGGGGGGGGATTTCCCGGCTGCATTCACAGCGCTCAGATACACTTTCCTCACTCTCCCAGGAATCTGGAAAGTACAGTGATTCCCCTTCGTAGAGCACACCTTTCCAATCTCACCTGGCGGCTTTCTCTCCGAGACAAAGTACGACACGTTTTGTCCGTTGGCACGGAATTGTTTTGATGGCTAAAAACAAAAAAGGAAGAAAACTAAGTGAGTGGGCAGATCTCACACGCTCAAACCAGTGAGTGACAGGTGTCAAGCAACATGTCAGGTGCGATGCGTGTACCTTCCAAAACAAGTGAACGTTGAGTTGTTTGTGCACGTGATCCACCGACACCTTCATCCACGAGTCTAGGCGTCCGGTGGGAGCTGAAAAGAAAGAGACGGCTGTCAGCGTCGCGGCTCGTCTAAAGCCTGCACATCTCTTCTCACTCTTCAAAAGCGTTCCTATGCGAGACAGGTCTATGGATCCACCACCAAGAGAGTGCGGCATAATTCAATACATCAATTCAGCTTGTGCTGTAGAGCAAAGCAATGGGAGATGTAGAACATGGCATTAGCATATATTGAAAAGACCAGGGAGTGGAAGAAAAGGCGTTAGATTGGAAATTGTTAGTGACTGATTGTGTGACTCTGAATTGATCTCAGCCCTACCCTTCTCCAAGGTGACTCCAGACTGGGGGTTGCTCCATTCACTCCAGGGGCTCTGCTGGTATCTGACTCTGATCCGGGCGAGATACTGAGTCCCGTGGAGGAGACGGCACTGGTCCACAGATCTGGTTGGTCTAATCCGGCTCACCAGGATCTAACATATGTCCCAGAGCGGAAAACAAATACGACGATATGAACTTAGAGCAGGTTGTACGACCGCGTGGTTGCTTGTAGCTACAGTATCAAAAGATACGTGTTTTTTTTAGTGACACTGGAATGAATTGCACTCACTGGTGGTGCGCTCCATTGGCTGCTGTCGCCGGTCTTAAGTTGGACTTCCAGGTTCAGCTGGTCACACATCCAGGCTTGGTGCTGAGATAAACTCCAGCTCAGCTTTAGGCAGCTGTAGCTTTTAGGCGAAGCTTGAAACTTCAGAATCGTTGGTCGGTCAAACTTAGCTGTAATAAAACAGAGAAAAAACGCAAAAACTCTGATGTAATTAATCTTTCACATTAAATGTAACCCCAGTTTGTGCCTCTTATGTATCCAGGACATGTCATTTCTGATTACCTCGATGAAAAAAGAAAATGTTGCATCTTGGGAAACTGGTTATAAATCTTTTTATTGCGCAGTGCACGACATTTTGTTCATTCAGAAGGGTGCCAGGATGAGGATTCTGGAAATACCTTCAACACTGCAGTTAAGTGTTGTTAAATTACCGTCTCGGTTTAAAAATATAATTAAAAGAGTACTGCACCAACTCAGCGCTGCACTCCCCGAACACTCACACTCAAAAAGATTACGTGACATCACTGGAGGACATTTATCAGACTTCTCACAGCTCCGTCTGGAGCCACAAAAGGCTTTTTTTTACTCCCCAACATTTGTATACAAACTGTTATGTGGATTGTTCAGGGCAATACAATAATTGTATTAAATATTCACCGGTGAATGATGATGGAGGTAACTATATTTCTCACCTGCGCTGACGGGTTCCAAAGTTATGGGAGCTGAGGTTGCTTCTCCAAGTTCATTCACCGCCTTCACATATATTTCCATATCTGAGAAGAGGACAAAGCCAGAGCGAGGAATAATATAACGCTGGACTCCCGCAAGCAGCTCGTAAGTGAAGTTCTCGTTGCTGTCCCTGAAATGAGGAAATTATAAAGTGAGAAACAAAGTTGTGCAAACTCGAAACATTCCTGACACCAGATTGAGGTTTGCTCCAGAGTATTCCCGGTAGAGTATTACCGTATCTGTGTGTGGAGGGTGTACTGTGTGTG
This sequence comes from Cottoperca gobio, assembly GCF_900634415.1. Lineage (NCBI taxonomy): Eukaryota > Metazoa > Chordata > Actinopteri > Perciformes > Bovichtidae > Cottoperca > Cottoperca gobio. Next base: position 5,016,974 of record NC_041370.1, on the reverse strand, counting down.
CAGGTGGGTCTCCCGCTGCCCAGGATCCCAGCTACAGGTCAGGGTGTTGGGGGTGGTGAGGTTCGTCTGACAGCTGATGTTTTGTGGTGCTTCTGGTGGATCTGTAGACGAAGAGGACAAAGTGAAGAGAAGTTTCAAAGTTGTCCAAATGAAAAAGTGCAACTTCTTTTCTCATTAATCTTCTGATACAATCTCTGTGAACCTCTAAAACACGTACAGATCCATTAACATGTGTCAGATCTCTTCGATGGGTGGACTAAAAAGCGTTTAGGTTAATTAAAGTGTTTAACGTTGAGCTCAACGCATTACAAGTTCTCCTCGCTTAAAACTAAATCAATTTGCTAAACAACCGCAGTTTCTTTTTTCTGCTTTCCTCTGGTGGAACATGAACAAGCAAGTACAGGCAAGTTAATTAGATTATTAATGTAAAAACATGCACAAGAAGTTGCAATCTTTCTCACATCCAGCTCTGATCTCCACTCCTCCGACGGGCGAGCCCTGCACACAGCAGGAGAGGAACTCCCTGGTGTGATTGAAGCTCGGTATAACCACCTCGGACACCCTGCCGCTCTCGTTGGCCACGGGGCTGCCGGGGAACAAGCGATTGCCAAGGAGCCACTCGATGTGAACGGCTTGTCCGATGAGCAGAGGGCAGCCGTCTCTGATGACACAGGTGGCTGTGACGGTTGACCCCAGAGGCACCACTGAGCTGGACGTCTGGACCTTTGCACACGGCTCCATGTCCTCCTCTGACAATGAGAAAAGGAATTTAAAATGTGGCATGTTGACGGGAATCTTAATTGCAAATGCCAAGCTTTATATTTAGTTTGAACAGAACCTCCCGAGGTAAAGGAAGGAAAGGTGCCGGTTTGGTATTTCCATTTAGATTTGCTATTTCATTCTGAGAGCAACACTCACCATTTCTCGCTCCATTCACAAATGCCACCAGCATGACAATCACTGACACCCACATGGATATCATGATGATAAGACCTGTTAGGCAGCCAAAAATGAAATGCATTATTCTTAAATGACAAACTTCCATAACAATATTGGAATTGGAACACCAAACGTTACAAACGTTCGGTGGGGGGGGGGGGCGACGTGAGCAACGACACGATCGCTCACAATGCAACATATTTCAATATAAAAAAGGGGACAGCTGGAGAACCCAACACAATAGCAGAGAGAAACCTCATGCTGCCTGGGAACAAAGTCTTACACTAACATGACGGGGATGTGACATTCAAGCTGGTGTCACAATTTAAATTTAAATTCTCTGTAGAGAGAATAAATACGCACGCTGTATTTCTCCTCTTCTATTAGAGGAATACTATATTTTGATCGTTAGTTGTGAGCAGGCTTGTTGGGGCATGCGTGTAGCTGATCGTGTATAATGAACAGAAGATGGGATTCTGCAGAACTCAATCTAATAACATCTTGTGTGAAAACAAAGATTTCAAAAGTAATACATATGTTCTCATGCGCACATGTGACGCGTACCAGCCGCTCATGTGATCCCCACACATGCGGTTTTGAGACATTGCACAATATATTTCACAATATGTCACATACGAAAACATGATTTTCTTTCGGGTAAAATCATGTTATTGTTGCTGATTCCTGCTTCTCTAATGTCATATAATATCCCTAAATATTTGTAAATTCAAGCAACACAATTTCTTAAACATTCTTTATTATTTTCTAACATTTTTATGGACAAAATGGTTAATACATGAATATATATAATATAATTCATACATAGAATCAGAGACGATTAATACAATTTATATTTAAATTTAAAATTGAAATCAAACTTGAGATTCATTATTTAGTGCGACCAATGATTCATTACAACACTAGAAACTCCCTGGGTCTTGTAACACCATCTTGTTCTCTCTGCCTGATTCTGTTCCTCAAACCAAATCATGTCGGCAACATATGCAGGTTTATTGTCAACAGACTTTTGAGACTTCAATTCCAATGAATTCAGATGATTCGTGATTTCCATTAATCCGGCCACCAAGTATTTCTGGTCCAGCACAACTCTCTATCTTTAGGCAGAAATGTTATGGTAAATGGTAACCATCCCTCAAACCCACAGTTAGATCGCTCCCCTCAGTCTGCCATTTTTGAGGAAGTCTGCGTTAAGGCGTTATGAGAGAAATATAATTTTTCCCTGTTTGTTATCAGCCATGTGCATAAAGGCCTGCCTCTGTTTTCCTTTTGAGAGTTTCTGCTTAGAACTAGAAGGTAATTGCCTGTGGCTCTGACAAAAAGCAATCAAGAGAGGGGGAGAGAGAGAGAGAGAGAGAGAGAGAGAGAGAGAGAGAGAGAGAGAGAGAGAGAGAGAGAGAGACAGACAGACATAGAGACAGAGAGAGAGGAGAGAAGCGAGAGAGAGCGAGAGAGAGATAGAGAGAGAGAGAGAGAGAGAGAGACAGACAGACAGACATAGAGACAGAGAGAGAGAGAGAGATAGAGAGAGGGAGAGAGAGAGAGAGAGAGAGAGAGACAGACAGACAGACAGGACAGAGAGAGAGAGAGAGAGAGAGAGAGAGAGCGAGAGAGAGAGAGAGACAGACAGACAGACATAGAGACAGAGAGAGAGGAGAGAAGAGATCGAGAGAGAGAGAGAGAGAGAGACAGACAGACAGACAACATAGAGACAGAGAGGAGAGGAGAGAGAGAGAAGAGTAGGAGAGAGAGAGAGAGAGAGTAGAGATGAGAAGAGAGTGAGAGAGAGTGTGAGAGAGAGAGAGAGAGAAGAGAGAGGAGATAGGATAGAAGAGAGAGATATAGATAGATGAGAGAGAGAGAGATAAAGAGAGAGAGAGAGACTTAGAAGGACTAGAGAGAGAAGATAGATAAGAGATATAAGAGATAGAGACAGAGAGATATAGTATAATAGTATAGAAGAGAAGAGCAGATAGAACGAGAGAGAGAGAGAGGAGAGAGAGAGAAACCGACAGACAGACAGACAGACAGACAAGAACAAAGACATAGAGAACAGAGAGAGAGAGATAGAGAGACGACAAGACAGACAGACAGACAGACAGAAACAGAATAGAGACAGAAGAGAGAGAAGAGAGAAGAACAACTAGAGACAGACAGAGAAGAGAGAGAGAGAGAGAGACAGACAGAGAACAACAAGACAGAACATAAACAGACAGAGAGATAACAAGAGAGACAGAGAGAGACAGAGAGAAACAAACACAGAGAGAGAGATAGAGAGAAGAGAGAGAGAGAGAGAGAGAGAGAGAGAGACAGACAACAGACAAATACAGACAGAGAGAGAAGAGAAGAGAGAGACAGACAGACAGCTAGAGAGAGAGGAGAGAGAGAACAGACAATACAACATAGAGACAGAGAGAGAGACAGAGAAAGAGAAGAGAGACGACAGAGACAGACAGACAGACAGCAAGACAAGACAGAGAGAGAGAGAGAGACGAGAGAAGAGAAAGACAGACATACAGACAGACAGAGACAGAGAAGTAGAGAAGAGATAGAGAGAGAGAGAGACAACAGACAGAACAGAGAGAGAGACAGAAAGACAGACAGACATATAGACAGAGATACATACGAGAGCGAGAGACACGACAAGAACAGACAGAGTAGGAGAGCAGACGAGACAGACGACGAGAGAGAGAGGGAGAGAGAGAGAGAGACAGACAGACAAAGAGAGATAGACAGACAGACAGACGATCAGACAGCCAGACAACAGACAGAGACAGAGAGAATAGAGAAGGGAGAGAGACAGAGCGACAGACAGACAGACATAGAGACAGAGAGAGAGAGCGAGAGAGAGACAGACAGACAGACAGACAGACATTAGAGAGAGAGAGGGAGAGGAGAGAGAGAGACAGACAGACAGACATAGAGACAGAGACAGAGAGAGTAGATAGAGAGAGGGAGAGAGAGAGAGAGAGACAGAGAAGAGAGACAGAAGACAGGTACAGACAGATAATACAGACAGACAGACAGACAGAGAGAGAGAGAGAGGGAGAGAGAGAGACAGACAGACAGACATAGAGACAGAGACAGAGAGAGAGAGAGAGAGATAGAGAGAGGGAGAGAGAGAGACAGACAGACAGACAGAGAGAGAGAGAGAGAGAGAGAGAGAGAGAGAGAGAGAGAGACAGACAGACATAGAGACAGAGACAGAGAGAGAGAGAGATAGAGAGAGGGAGAGAGAGAGAGACAGACAGACAGACAGAGAGACAGAGAGAGAGAGAGAGAGAGAGACCGACAGACATAGAGACAGAGAGAGAGAGGGAGAGATAGCGAGAGAGGGAGAGAGAGAGAGACAGAAGAAGAAAGAGAGAGAGAGACAGAAGAGAGAGAGAGACAGAGACAGAAGAAGAGAGAGAGAGACAGAGACAGACAGAAGAAGAGAGAGAGAGACAAGCTATTATATAATATATAAATATTCTATATATATATATGTTTGTCAACAAGCAGTATTTGAGAGTCTAACATGAGACAGTTGTTTCTTGAGTTGAGTCGAGCAGCAGTTTGTTCTTAATGTGTGTATATCGTGTGATTATAGTTTGTGCCTGAGCGAGTCCTGTCACTATGTGTTGAGGTACATTTTGCTTCAGCCTCCATATGTTTCCTTTCCCGTTGCTGCTGAAGGTTACTAAACGCCCACTTTCAGCATTTGGCAATATCCTTGACACAGAGTGCAATGACTAATCTGCCACTATTTCCCCTTTTTTTTGGTATTATTTCTCACACTATGGTGTTGGTATTATTTCTTATGCTTTAAATAAGTGATTTAAAAAATGTCAAATACATTTCATTTAGAGAAGGATCACTGAACCGCTCCTCCGAGCTCAGACGCACAGTAAGTGACCTTTTGTGTCAGCATTTGTAAAAGTGAAAAAAAGCTATAAATTAGTTTCACATTCTTTTTTTTAATGGACGACCAGATCATAAATCTGTTTTTAATAGCTTTCTATAACATTACTCCCATAGTCACAATGTTGCCGTTTAGAAAAAAGACACAACTCACAGAACAGCTGTTTGCATAAAAACAGTACTATATGTTTTTCATCTTAAAACTCATTAATAAGTTATACACATTTTTGAGCATTAAACTCCAAGTATCTTTAATTTAAAAGGATTCGTCTTAGAATTCATCTTTAAATCCTAAATATTTGAAACGCCTCTCTATGTGTAGTGTTTCATGTTTGTTAAAGATGCACTGGCATTACACAGCGGCCAAAAGACATCTGATAAACAAGTGTTGATTCAATGAAATGAAGTCGAGCGGTCTGCGAGTTGGATCAGGATGCGACTCTCCAGCCTTTCATCCAGAAACAACTTTTGTGAAGTTTACCTTTTCAATCTGGCACAAGTATCAAAAAATGAAAGGAGCTGCAAATCACTTGATGTGAAGTTAAAGGAGCGCCATCAGAGAGGCTTGCTACTCACCACACAGCAGATGCAGCAGACCCAGAAAGACAAGAGGCTCTCATCAGCCCTGATAGCAGCAGATGAAACAGTGTGGCTCAGAGCCCCTCAGACTGGAGGACATACGTGCGTGTTAGCCAAGCAAGCAGCAGCAGCAGCAGCGGCGGCGGCAACATCCTTGTTTTGAATTTGTGAAACTTCACTATTTTCCAGGAAGAAACACATGACTAATGGGGAGTTTGAAGCCAGGGCTTTCTCAAAAGAAAAAAAAAAGAGTTGAGAAGTTCAACTAAAGATAATAAAATCTGGAATATATCAGGTGATATTTGACGTTTATATATGTTCTCGCTCTTGTTTGTTTGTTTGTTTGTTTGTCGGCAGGATTGTGGAGAACCTACCGGCGGAGAACACATTAAATTGGCACGCTGATCCGATTCACGGGGCGGATACACAGATCATTTTTCACTTTCGCCAACACTGCGAGGCAAGTCATTTGGCCTCTGAGAGCTCCTGTAGTTATAATATATATTGACTTTGTGATTGCTGATGGAGTAATAACAACAGTCATTACACCTCAATTTGAAGCAATTGAATATCAATCTCTGAAAAGGTGAGTTGTCTGGCCTTTGCTTGTACGGGAGTACAGAAGCATTTCAACTTTACTTGATGGTCTTTTCCCACAAGGTGTTAATACGACGGCTGTCAAAGGCCCTATAATATGACTGCAGGAAGCCGTCTTGAAGAATGCAATGAGTCTGGTTCAGGCTGACCCCTCTGTGTCGAGCGTGACCTTTGAAGTATCAGATCTGCCGTATCACCGAGGCTGCCTCAAAACGCAGTCGTGTCTCTCTGCGAGCCTGCCCAAGCCTTTGTCAGCATAGTAATAGAACAAGCTCTTAAATGGGACTGTAAACTGTGCCTTGACCCCCCAAGGGCACTTGAAACTACTTGCCATATCAAGTTTATTAGCTTATTAAATTGTGAAATGATTCGCTGAGGCCTCATTTGAAATGGTGCGCGAGGCGAGGCGGTGAGCTCACCCACTCAACTTTTAATCTAACGGCTGCATCCCTGCTCGGTCACTCCGCCGCTCTCAGAAACATAATGGAAGCTAACTGTTAATCAAGATACCGCTGGAGGAGGAATTAAAAGCACGCAGTGGTAGGTTTGTGAATAGGAATCAACAGGAGAGTAGAAAAGCAGGCACTAATTAAAAATACATTAACTGGTTATCATGCGTTGACATATTTTGCTTGATCTTTTTTCCTAATCAGCACTAATGAACGCAGTGCTCTCCATCCACTGGGTATTACATGCTACGTTTCAGTGAGCAGTAAAATTAGCTGAGGACCCTGAAGCCTAGTTGAACTGATGAAGCTTTTCTAGGTTTGATTACGGTGCTTGTACTGTACATAATAGAATGCCGTCTCCTCTTTAGATTCTTGTTCACATTAGAGATGTGACTAACCCCCAAATGAGTCATCGCTGGGAATATCCTCTCATATCTATTATTATACAGAGAATTACAGGAGTTAACTGCAATCACAACTGCTGTAATCAAGGCTTCTGCTAATCATGGAGGCTTGCATTGAAATCTAAAAATATTACTTCTGTTGAAACAATGCCATCTTACTACTCCAATCAACCCCATACATCAAAACCAATATACTTATAGTACATACAATAGCAAAGCAGAGTGCAGATTATTTTTCTATCATGTCCTGAACGTGTTCTCAAATCTGCCTTTAACGTCAGAACAACACATCAGAGATTATTATTGCTTTTAAATACTCACTACGGAAGCTTTGGTGATCAATTTTCTAAGTCTGATCTAAATTGCTTTCTCCCCCAATCTGTGAAATCAGGTTTTTTATTTATTTATTTGTCAGGATCATTTTTCTGTGTGTAAGAGGCTGACGTGCACCACAAGCGGCCACCTACAAGTCTGAAAAGTGAAGCAAATGTGGAAGTGCCTCAAACCTGCATTCTCTCAAACAGCCAGCAGGGGGCGACTCAACTAGATGCAAAAATAAGTCCGATTGTAAGCAAGTCTTTGAGAAGATAACCCGACTTCTCTTGATTTGTTGCCTCAGTATATTCAGTGTATTTAATACAGCATGATGTTCACTTTGTTGTGTGAAACATAACATCAACACATTTTAATGGAACACAACAAAGAAGAATTGCCAGTTGAAAATGGGTCATATAGTTTCCTGTGTAAATGTGTATCAATCAAGTTTGAAAAAAAAAAAAGGTAGACATATCATTACTTGCTTGTGACAAAGAGAGGGAGAAACATAAATAATAATAAAAAAAGTAATTATCCATCCATCCGTCTAATACCTAGAACATATTTATACACATGTACCAACATTTCAAGGAAATCCATCCAGTAAAATCGTCGTGACATTTAACAAAAAAACTAAAATGCAAAAGTCAGGTGATCAATATGGCAACAGATGCTGAGAGTTGTATATGAACCACAGTGTTGGCCTACTGACTAACCACATGTACACAGACTTCTGAAACTGTATTCTGTAGTGACGGCTCAGACGTGTCCTGTACAAGCTGCCCACATCAACACTCCCAGATGGAGCGACCATATGTCCTGACGCGTTGGAGTGGAAACACGTTGGCATCATCACCGGTATAATCCCATGTGTACGTCCTGCCATATGCATTTCATTCACCTAAATGTAATGCATCTATTGTAATGTGTCTGCATCAGTTAGCGTGTGACATATATTCTGATTATAATGATTTAACATTGACACATGATGCTTATTGTGTCTACGTGATACTGAATGGTTGCACTTGGGTGAGCGAGACAGTGAGAAACTGAAAGAGGGAGAAAGGGAGAGGGTCAGTCAAGCGCCGACTCACGTTCCTGCTCCTTACATGCACCCAATCCACTCCTATCTAGTACCTGTCACACGCTGGCTGCAAAATGGAATTGACTATTGATTTCCCTCTTACCACAGGTCAGTTGTGCTGGCAGGTTACAGTGGGCTCACAGAGAGCCACAAGAGAGGAACACCAGGAGGAAACACACACATTACATAACTCACACAAACACACACTCTTATTAACCGCCACTTTCTGGGATTGGGTAAAGATAGACAGCCGAGGTTGCTTTTAAAAGAGAGGGGTGTGTGTTACATGTTTAGTGTAACATGCTCAGGACTCGTCGGAGCTTTGAGAAAATACTGGGGGAGAGATTTCTGCAGAAAAAGTTAAATAAGCGTATGTGGGGAAATGTAGTGTTCCATGTTTGCAACAGTGTTTTGCCTGAAACAGAGGCGTGAGCGTCACAACTTTGTACTTTGTGACCCTTCGTCACAGGTTACTGCGATTGTGGACCAGAATAAGAGAAAAGTCCGAAACATGTGTGGCACAAATATTTGAATAATTTAGTGTCAGATTTATCTCTGGAGCCAAAGGGTACTGAAAGAGAAGACTGATTTGTTATTTATTAAAGCTCTGCATGTATGCATGGCTTGTCTCTGTGAACATGAATTACCTTTATGTTCACATCCAAACGTTAGACCTTTTAAAGAACTTTTATTTTTTGAGAAAACACTTTTAAAACTTTGTATCCTGCAGCAGACACCATGAGCAGTACAGGCTCCACTGACTACTCAGACTTCCTCTGCAGACTCTATAAACTTTTACCGTGTTGGTCTTTGGACAATGATCCGACTGACATAAAAAAAACAATTGTTCCGTGGAGCGTTTTGTTAAGTTTTGCTAAGGGTGCCAGCACACGGGGAGCGCCAGCATGTGAAGCCAGATAACTTTATTCAACTAAAACAACCGACAGGAACACGAGGGACGTGGCTGTGTTTGTGTTGTCTGCAGTGTTATTTATTATTTACTGCTGCTCACTTATAGATGAGCCTGGTGAAGCTGCTAACTCTTCGAGCTCTTCATTGTTCCATTTGCCTTTTCCACACTGCACAAATGAAGGATCGTTTGTGAAGAAAGAACCAAGTGCCTTAATGTTCGTAATCTTTCTGTAGGCAGACGTGACAGAGAGCATAGACGTACCGCCAAGAACACGCACTTTCCAAACGAAAAAGAAGAATCGATATGTATAGGCGCTGAGGAACAGCCTCTGTGAGCACGTGCATTTTTTTTAATAGCGCAGATAACTGCAGAGTGTATAGTAGGAGCTGTTTGCAACATTTGATACCTTTTCAATATTTATTGTTGTCTTGGGGGCCTTACTACTTCTCAAATCGCACAGCGACAGAACATTAAAATTGTCCAACAGGTGGACAAAATAATAGTTTGTGGTGATTTACTGGAATAAGTATTAGAACACTATGTAGCAACAACAGACCTCAAAACGGACCTTAAAGATAAAAGCCCTCCACGCCTCAATAAAACGTCCTCCTGCAAACATCATAGCGACACTATTGTGAGCTTTGTGTGCATCGCAGGTATAAATGTTGTGTCCATGTGCACATTAGTTCCTCTTCTTGTTTTAACACGGACAAACCGTCAAACCTTCTGCTAATGTGAGTGAATCCGTTTTCTAATCTGGGCTATTACTGCGACCTATGTGAGACGTATTGTCAACCACCTTATCTGACACGTTGAGTTAAACTGGGTTGTTACATAAACAGACGTCAGATGTCAGATTTTCAGACACTTTATGCTAATAAACCTTCCATCTTGCAATGTTGTGACATCAAACCAGCGAGGTAACCCGGCTGCGTTTCCTCTCCTACGACGGCGCCTCACTTCTTGCCGGGGTAGATCGCCATGGTAACTTATGCTGTACACCTAACCTCCTGCTCCGGAGCAGCTCGTGTTCGAGATAAGATCCTAAAATAATACGAAGAAGTTATGGGCTATATAAAAGGTCATAATCCAGGCTAAAAGCAACAAACGCTGCCGAATGGAGGAGAAGAATGTCCAGGTTTATAATATCACTGCCTCGTAAAGAGTTATATATGATTATAATCACATGTGTGTATTCTGTTCTATTAATGTGTTGCTTAAATGTATTCTTATGGCGTGTACGACAACATTTAGTCTTGGACTCGGGAGCAAATACAAAATAAATATAAGAACATAATTCAAAGCCGTTAATAGGTTTAAGTTTATATCTCATAAAACACCCACAGCAGACATTAAAGTACCCGGAGCAAAGTAACACGAGGCAACGCAAACAGTCTGCTGTAAGCACACGACTCTGTGTCGAACGTATATCAAATCATACATATATATATATATATATATATATATATATATATATATATATGGTGTCGGCCTACGCTGTGGGTGCTTATGAATGTATGAAAGCAAGTCTGTTTATCGCTTTGAATGATGTTTTTATATTATTTTTTATCTGCTCCCAATTCTGTTTTACACCGCCGGGGTTGCAGCTGAAAGAATAAGACTAAAGTAAAATCATAATTTCCTCAAGAGGATGAATAAAGTATACACATCACCTTCATTTAGTGGACAACACAGATGTAACTATAGCGAGATCTACTCGTGCAGAGATGTCACACACCTATTACTTACACTTTGACATTTCTTGCCTGCTGTCCGTCGTGCATCATAGTTTAAACTGTGTGACTCTTAGTCTGGATCATGTGTTGAACTTCCTCATATTCGTCTCATATTGTAGTTTGCTCTTCATATGTAACATATGACGCTCTGCTGACACTTGTCCATGTCTGTGATTGGTCATATGCTGCACACCCCGCCTCTTTAATGTGAACGCGCTCATAAACTAGTGTTAGTTAAGCTCGAGACTTTCTGAGTATGTTGAACTCGCTCTGTGGTACAGGCTTCTGGTGTATTAAAGATAGTCCAGGTTCATCTTAGGTTGATACATCCCACATGTTTACACAGTAGATTCTCCTAACGGCCGACTTTCAGCCTCCTTTTTCAAACTGTACGAGGGGTCATTAAGTCATTGATCGAGGGTAAGCAGGCGAACAACTGCAGGGTGTCAAAGGAAGTGTGCGTGGAGCAATCGACGGAGAGAAAAACCTGTGCTTGAAGGGTTGGTATTTTTCCCCCTTCACCTCGTGGTTCATGTGATCCTCTCGAGATCAAAATAATTCATGCAAGATATACTCTAGGTTGTGAATTCATCCCGACATCACCAAACGTACGTATGTCTCCAGGTGAGCTTCGAACTGCCTGCAGCTGCTGAACGTCCTCATTTTCTGCCCAGCATGACATCTTGCGTGACGTACGGCCACTCTTCACCGCTTCCTCCCCGCTCCCCACGAACAGCTGATTGCCTTACTTTGTTCCGTCACTCGTTTCTTTACATGCGTTCTGGACGAGTGTTCATAACCGACTCTTTCCGGCTCTTGATTGATTGATTTATGGGTCAAATCACTGAATAACCTAACCCGCCTAACATTTCACACATTCAACTCTCTTTCAGTGAGGAATCATAGCCAGGGGGTAAAATATGAAGCATTTCTTCAATTAATCCCGTCTAGAAAATGCACCTGTGCTTCTATTTCCTGGCTATATTTGGTAATACAATGAGAAATATTCCCTTTTTGAGAATATTCGCTGACATTTCCCCAAATTCTAAACCTAAGGCTGCATTTAAAACCTCACTGTCTCCATTAGAAATGGCAGAAACACCAGTGAAACATGCCATCATTGAAAGACCAAGGTTATTTGGACAAATTAGCCATAACCACCAGTAGTACCTTCAAACAACAGATTGTAAACAGATTAGGAGATTTGTCAAAAGCTGACCTTCTGTTAAGCAGCACCTGTGTTCAACACTGTGAGCCAAAAGGAGATCTACCCATTAGAACCAACAGATGGCACTCTGGTAACATCAGACCGTCCTTTACAATGAGGGGGGGGGGGGGGGGGGGGGGGAGAGAAAGAGAGGCACTGAGAATTACAGCCAATAGTGATTTTAAATTCAAGAGACAATGTAAGATGGGTCTTGTTTCAGAGCTACAGGTGAGGAAGCAACAATGCAGGAGCTTGTACGCAGATAAGTAGGACATTTTGTCTTTCAGTAAAGGTTAGAAAACACACACACACACACATTCTGAAATCACATCGTTTTTTGCTTTCACAAAATGCGTGCCTGTTAACTTTAAGAACTCCTCACATGGACACTATTTGACAAGATAGCCAAGCGATCTGTCAGAACCTTTAGCTCACTGGCTGATTCTTACTGGACCTGATTTAGCTTGTTTTTTTTATCAGATGTCTCAGGAGAGGGTTAGCTTGAAAACACTGTTTGACATTGAAGTGTCTGTGCAGGGGCCTCATCCTTTTCCGTCCACCAACAGTAGGACTTGGGCTCGTCATCGCTCTGACGTCGTCTTTGTTGGCGATGCCTGCTGAACCGAGGACAGGAACAACTCTTCCCGGCCGATATCCTGTTAGACCCCTCTGGTGAGCGTCATGACCCCGGCTGTGGGGCAGGGGGAGCCCACTCAGAGACATGCCACGTCTATTTGGGACAGACTCATCAACAACAAGGTCGTGCTCAGTGTAGACAAATGAGAGCGGCCAGGTCAGGCTGGCCTGGAGCTTCAGCCAGGGTTGGAGGGGCAACATGGACTTGCGGTTAATAACTAAGCGTCCTCTGGGAAAGGCTGAGCACTTGGTGTATTCACTTTGCACTGGACTGTAAGTGCCATGCCGACTCCTTGGGTTGAGCTTCTTTATGTATTCTGTCATCTACAGAGATCTCTGCTGGTTGACTTTGTCTGTAGGAGGCCATGTGAGGTCTCATCTAATCCAGGATGCTGGTTATTGTAAGGTGGATGTCTGACGATGCTGCGGTCCATGCTGAGCTGCTCTGTAGATATCAGGGGCTTGATTTACTAATTACAGACAGCTGGTTGTCATAGAGACCACAACTCAACCACTGAATCTGGTCAGCCACTGGCAAATTGTTTCATTACAGGCAATTATTTAAAATGCTTCCTCGCAGCAGAATTTTCTTTTAGTGAAGCTCACATTTAAAACATGGCAGTGTGAGCAGAGAGTCATACAAATATTTATGTTTCAGTGCAAAGGAAAAATTAAATGATCTATTTTGCAATCCTAGCATAATCAGAACTTTAAATTACCTCAACAGGTAATTACAGCTTCTAGACCTAAATCCCTGATGATATACAATTTCCACATGATTACCATAACCACCAACATTAAAAAGATCTCATTAATCTTGACCTCCAAGCGGTTCAAGGAACACAGAAAGCATTTGGATGCATGAAGCAGTTACGGTGGGTATTTTAAAAATGTTTTGTTTTATTAGAAACATGTGCAGAAAAAAAAAAGCACATTGAATCTCTGTACTTTGACAGAGAAAGGAGCAGAGTTCGGATTCTTGCAGCTGCGTATGACTGAGCCGACAATGAAGCCGAGAGCAGTGGAAGCATTTAATAATTCACTCAAATTATTTCTGTCAGGACTGACAAGCTAAACGGGGGCTTGATTTAATTCTGTAATTGCACGTTCACCTTTACCCTGAACCCATACTTTGGTAATTAATAGGCCCCAGCTTTATTTGAAGTGTGGCACAGCAAGTAATGGAATTTAAATTGCAGGTGATGTGAAACCAAAGATGTGAATGTCTGCCTGGTCAAGGTGCTCATGTTATTTTCCCACCACAGTGTCACAGTGTCACCCTGCCAAAAAGTGTCAGCAACTAGGCTTGCCGCAGCAGTCGGTGTTACATTGTGTTGGGGGCATACACCACCTCACCTGCCGTCATTTTTGTTTTACAGAGAAAAAAACAACACGTAGCATATTTTCGATTGCGATTTTCGATTCTTATCGATACGACTTTGATTATTAAACAAATTAAAACATTTACACAATCTAGGGCGTTTTTTATTCACAGGAAATCTAATTCAATATCAGTTATTTCCAGTACTGTGCAGCCCTGCCTTTAACCTCTTTGACTTTCTGTACAGTGCAGTCCTGTTAAACACACAGACCGACACATTCAAACTGTCAAACGCTGCTTCGTTCAAACACTGGCG